>NC_136621.1:38225791-38440791 GCF_933228915.1 Telmatherina bonti | reverse complement strand
TAAGATACAATCCAGCTTCTTAACTGATTGATTGATTAGTTGGAACCAAGACTCAGAGAGCTCCAAGATGTAACACAGACACCCAACAGGGATCAGGCTTGAGGATATTTTCATTCTAAAAGCAGACTGTGCCGTATTTTTAATAACAACAATAACACTTTTACATTTATGGCACATTTAGATGTAAACTCATTGAGTCTACAGCAACATGAATACATGGGAGAAACTGACACAATCAGTTCAAGAGAATAAATAAGAGCAAACACAGTAAACCTGATTTTACAGCTATAAAACCTTCATCTGATGATTTCAAAGGTCCAACAGGGCTGCACACAGTGAGCGCAACAAGATCTACTCAGTGTAAAGTACTCATAGGAAGATTTTTAAAAGAGGTTCTGTATCGAATTATGTTCATTCCTGCAGTCCTGCTTACTAGGTTTTAGTCCACAGGTTGGAAAGAGTCTGGCTGCGACGCTTCATAGTGGCTGAACTATGTCGCGGTATTACTGTTGTGGTATTTACATAGGTAGGAATAATTATATCAGTAAAATCCATGCCTGTTTACACTGCAACCTGCATATAATTACAGGACTCTGGTTACATTTGCAAAACACATGCCTGATTATGTGATTAGAAGCTGCGCCGCAAGGAAGCTCTCCTTTATGCAACTGATCATGTCGAGGCCTTTCTGGTTGGATGTAGTGGACTTTTCTCTGCTTATTTGGAGGTTTTAAATTAATTTCAGGTTAAAAGTTTGAATGTGGACGTGCAGATGGCTGCCAGTATCTGCGAGGCAGCCCTACGATGGACAGGGACAGCTGAGATAAGCTCCAGCTCTAACACGGGTCGGGTTTGATTATACCTTCTGGTGAACTTGTGCAGGACTGAAGGCTCTGATACTGAAATATTTGTTGTTATTTACGTGATCAATACCTGCTGTATGATTTAAATTCCCGGTATCATTATCCCTCTGATGAAAGTCAGTTTAAAGACCTTGTGAGTAAGAAGTCCTGTCTCTTTTCAGCTCCTCTCAGGACGAAGACGCTCTGCTATCAGCTCTTTCTCTGCAGGTGTTGTCTCAACCCATGTGAAGGAATTCGAACATGACTGCCATGTTTGTGATAAGACTCCTTCTACACCGGAGATGAAATTCAACACCACTCGGACTGTGACAAAGTTTCCCTCTCATCATTTGTATTTATTTACTTATTTTCTTAATGTTTTTCTTATTAAAAGTTAATGTTTTACATAGTTTCCCACTGAATCCAGTCCAACATGCACGCATTTGCACAAAGGTACTGAATGTTTTCAGCACGTATGTCACTGTTTTCTCATCTTAGATTCAGGAACCTCACCCAGCAGCATTACACACAAGATTTATCACTGCTCAGCTGTGCACTTGGAAAGGGTGTGAAAGTAATTATTATAGTTGTTTAGGATTTACAAGGTAGAAAGAATGAAAAGTTAATGCTGTGCAGGGAAATGCTTCCATGTTGTGTGATGTTAGCCATGCCCACCTGCTCTCCTGCCACCCTGCATCTCCCTCAGCCTAAAGAGACACCAGGAAATTGAGAAGTAAAACAAGGAAGCTGGAGGAAATGCAGCAGCTCTTTCTGGCCCCAGCAGACACAACATAGCCAGAGCTTCAGTGTTTTTATCACAGGAGGGAAAAAATAAGCTGCCGCCCACGTTTCTTCCCACGTCACGGTGGGGTTTTTTAATGGTCGGACAGAAAGCAGGGTGTGTAGAAGCATCTGCAGAAAGAAATGTGGCTCCTGCTGCGGTCCTACAGTCAGGTGCTCTGACTTCAGCTTATCTCTCTGCAGGCTGCGGTTTTCTTCATGGAAACTTCTCAACTTCAGCGCGACACAGCAAGAAGCAGCAAATGATCCACATGAAACAACCAAATAAATAAATCACGATAAATGTGGATGTTACTGCTGAAGCGGAATCCCATGCTACATAACATTCATTATTTCATCAGGTACTAGTTGTTAACACGACGCTCTGAGAATAAGCAGGAACACGAACCGGAGTCTGAAAACGTTCAAACATGTTTTGGTTCTTATAAAACTTACCTAAAGTTGATTAAATAGCTTCATCCTTGCAGCACTAGTGGTTTAAGGACAGCTTCTATCAGAGACAGATGACAACCCCCCCATCTGTCTCTCAGACAGACTGTGACGGGTCCCATCCTGACCACGCCCACTTCTGCAACTGCCAGCCAATCAGATCACTCACATTTGGACATACATATCCTACTGCTATCGCTTTTCATTATAGTGGACCATAAAAATATCTCTATATTTAAATTATATATATATATATATATATATATATATATATATATATATATATATATATATATATATATATATATATATATAGATATATATATATATATATATATAGAGAGAGAGAGAGAGAGAGAGAGAGAGAGAGAGAGAGAGAGAGAGAGAGAGAGAGAGTCGTCCTCAAGTTTATTTACACCCTTTCATTAAAAAAAAAAACATTTTCAACAGTAATTCAAATTTCTGGAGACTAAAAACAACGAACAATAACTATAAATTTGCAAAATTATAATTTAGTGACATGAGACACTGTTGAAGAAAAAAAAAAAAAAAAAAAAATCGGTCCTGGACAAATTTGAGTCTTTTTCTGAGGGAAAATACCTGTCAAAACCTGACTGAAACGGAAACTTCAAAATATTGCTCAACAAAATATTACTTTGTAACTAATTTTTATATATACTATATATATATATATATATATATATATATATATATATATATATATATGACATTATTTTTACGTATGTTTAGTTATATAAAAAAACGTTTCTGTTGAAGTAGAATTAGAAAATAATGTAAATATTTTCATACTTTTTTTTTTTCAATTTCAGTTTATTCCACGGGCAGCTGTTTTTTTTCTCTTCTGTAATGGGAGAGTATGAATACATTTGAGAACGACTGTCTGTGTGTGTGTGTGTGTGTGTGTGTGTGTATCCATCTATCTATAAAAGATTACTTAATTATATGGAAAAATAAAAATAACCCACTAAAGACAAGACTGGTGCATGTATCCCTGGAACTACAAAGTTAATTGGAGTCCTGGTTTCGAAGGTACTTGGAGAAATTATATGAGGGGTAAAATGATCATAAAAATGTTAATAGTATTAAATTCAACAACAAGCTGGTCACTGACTGTACAACACTGTAGCCATCTGGCAATGTGCATGCATTCATATTTATTCCTGTCACAGTCTGTGTGTTTTCATCTAGGCTGATGTGGAAACATCTGTAAAACTGCTGTCAGAGAAAGCCTTTATGAGAAAAGGACTGGTGTCAGACATTTATTTAGAAATGTAAAAAACAAAGTACCGAGTTCAATATGTAGATTACCAGTTTTCATCACTGAACATCCATCAATTGGGGCTGCATCTTCATTTTAAATCAAGTAATCAGGATATGATCCTTAACAACACAAAATGACAAGATTTTAATGTCACTCTTTACATTGTGAAAAGTGCAATAAATCAGTTGGCAAGGAAGATGCGCGTCATAGCACCACATTTTCCATTTGTGTCCTTGATGAAGTGCTTCAACAGTCAGATTATGTTACTCCATAATATATAGTTACAGTAGATACAGTAATCATAATGACACTTAATGAGAAGTTTCACCAAGTCGACATGATTTTTATCTGCGCTGCAAGTGAAAAAGTCAACAGAGCCCTCTGCTGGTCATCATCATAACTGCAGTTATTACTGTGAATTAACCCAAATGAGAAGAAATTATACCCAACTGTATGAACAAAGAGTCACAAAAAAACAGGTTGATTTTGTGTTAAAGCTATAGTACATAAAATAATATTTACAACCAAGACATCTACATATTGTACATCTATAGTGTCCATTCTCAGATATGATCCAATAATCTGTTAGTCTCACAACATGAAGCCTTTGCAAAGCAGAATTTTTCCTGTCTGGACCCTGATTTACAGCAACACACAGTGAATTGGAATTTTACTTCAGATATTACCCTCTCACCCCCATCGACTGTAAAACATTCGCATATCACTGTGGCTAAAGTCAGTTTCGTCTTCCGAAGCACAAAGAAGAACCAACACCTGAAAGGTTCCTTTAATAACACTGAATGACTGCATCATACTGAGAAGCATCGCACAGCATCAGCAGGACTATTGTCTCTGGTCACTCTTGGTTTTCTTCTTGTTGTGATGTGCCTTTTCTGTGCAAGTCATTCAGCGTTGCATCACACTGCCCTCCACAGCCAGAAACAGCTTCAGAGATGACAGAAAAGTTTAAGCGTCCATCGCGTGTGCTTTTCTTCTGCAGTCTGTGAGGTTTAAAAAAAAAAAAAAGCAAAATGGAAGGTCCAGAAAACCCTGTGGAGTCAGGGAAGAGCTCCACTGAAGGTGACGATGGGCAGGCAGAGGAGGGAGCAGAAGGTGGGGTTGAGAGGCTGGATTTGCGCTGAAGTCCGGGATTTCCTCAGCCTCCAGTCCGTGGAGCTGTCAGGTTTGTAGCACACTGATATTTCACACCTTTGTAAGACAAAGCAACAGCGATGGTTAGAGGAACAACAGAATATTTTTCCAAAGAAGAACAAAAACATTCTAAATAGTTAAGAAACAGTTGTCTTAGATTATAATGGAGGAAGCTGTCTGGACTAAAGCATCAGTTCTTCACAAAGAACTTCACAAAGGTGGTGTATCGCTGCTAACGTGGAGCATGAGCTCAGGTTGCTGCAGAGGTAGAGCAAGGTGCACACAGATAATCAGGTCCAGCTGCAAGGCAAGCAGAAACCTACCCAGCTGTTGGTCCAGCTACACTAGCTCCTCTAGCTAACCTCATACCCACGTCTGCAGTGGGGAAATCCTGAAAATGTCCAAACACAACCCTGAAACAGTGACGCAGTCGGCCTTCTGCTGGTATAAAAGGATGTAACATGATTTTTAACTTTTAAAAGGAGAGAATATCATCCCAACTTTAGCTTCCTGTCACTTTCTTCCAGCTTGATTTTCTCATTTATTTTTAAAACTTTTGTTTCGGGGCTTTTAACCCTTTAAGGTTCTGCTCTACCACCTGCTGGAGGTAAATCTGCAGCGACTTTGATGCATTTCTTTTAAGAAGTGTGGACATAAACCTGCCTTAGCATGTTTACCGATAGTTTGGGTTTTACATTCCCAAACTAAGTGTTTGTTACAACACCACTGTTTCATATTTCATCCATTTGCTAAAAAACATTTATTCTGTTTATTCTTGTCCAAAACAAACAGAAAAACACACATAGACATTTTTCTCTGATCTTTTTGAAGGTGTGAACGTTATAATAATAATAATAATAATAATAATAATAATGATAATAATAATAATAATAATAATTATAATAATAATAATACAATTTTTACTCTAATCATAATTATCATTATTATTATTATTTTTATTATTATTATTATCATTATTATTATTATTATTATTATTAATAATAATAATAATAATTTTTTATTATAATCATAATCATCAACAACAACAATAATAATAATAATAATAATAATTATAATAATTATAATATTAAAAATAAATTTAATTGATAATGCACTTTTTGAAGTAAAACATTTGATACCAAACCACAAACTGCTACAGAATAAAAAGCATAATAAAGGATTGATCCTGCAGAGTTTAAATCAGATTTTAATCTGACTTTTACACCCAGACAGGTTTTTTTTTTTTTTTTATAATCCTCCCCCAAGGACCCTTTGTTCTTGTCTCATCTGCCTGTTTGCAACTTTACATAAAACTCTGGGGCAGATGCTTTCTGATTGGTGTCCCAGTCAAACCAGAAAGTGTTGGAAGTGACCTGGAAGGTGTTGTAGACACAGGATTCTTCACACCGTGGTGTAAAACGAGCTGCTCGTCTCTCAGAGTATTCTTCTAGTTTATTCTTATTTTTACTTGTTGTGTTTTTTCTGTCTTCTACCTTCTTTGGGTGCATTATGATTATGATTATGATGTTAAAGTGCTTTATGAATAAATGATGATGGTGTGGGCAGGTGCCAGAAGAAAGCGCTGGGTTTACCCTGATGAGGTAAGATTTTAGGAGCCATGTCTGATTAAGGGACAAATGGAAGTCTGGACACTGGGACGACTCCAAAACCATCAGACCCAGCTTCTTTCTACAGTTTGAGAATTTGTCAGACAAGCCGAGATCTGGTTCTGCTTCTCTCTGATTCGATGCATCGCTGTCTTGTCACACATCAGGGCACCCAAGCTGAACCTGTTTCAACTCCAGCACAAAGTGCACAGATGCAGGCGCGCCACACATGCACGAAAAAACTCCAGCAGGGTTCGGTTTCAGCTGCATCCTACATGAAAGCACAACATCCATCTCTATCAATATCAGCACCAGCTGCTCTCCGTTCCATACCTGCTGACGCTTTGTAGTATTTTCTTCTCGTCCTGGTCCAGACACACAGCGAAGGTTGTGTTTCCAGCCCCGCTGACTTGCACCTTGTCCACCTTCACCTCAGTCACACTCAGCTGCTGCAGGGATGAGACAAGCAAACCGTGCTGCAGCTCATGAATGGACATCTTTCCTCCAGAATGAATCATTGCATAAAACATGGCGTTACTGTTGCAGCTTGTCTGATAGTTCATGTCTCCATGCAAAACTCTGAACCCAAAGCATGAAAAGAAACCGAGACGCAGCGTTGAGCTGACAGTAAACTGATGTGTACACCTTTGAACAAACACTGCGGCAGGCTTGTTTGTGAAAGCACGGAGCGGCAGCGCCGCTTCAACCACAAACCACAGAGACGTCTCGCCTTACCTGGTTGTAGCCTTTCTTGCTTTTGCCGTTCTGTCTCTTCAGCACCTCAGTCATGTTGAGCTGCAGGCACTCCATCTTTGAATCTGACACAGATTGTTTTGGGTTAGATTTTAATCTGGTGATACTTTCCTTACAGGAGGTATCGCATCACAAAAGCTTGTCATAAAAACTACACCCAGTCATTGTGTTTCAGGGAATTAACAGAAAGATTTATCCTCATTTTTTCCCACTGAAATGAAAACTTAACGGTGAATGTAATGAGATAAGACTAAAGGAGAACACACACGTCACACCACTGAAAAGCTTACGGTAATGTTGGAAGTAAAAAAAGCTGCTGCATACCTAGTTCCTCTGGATTTTTGCATGCTTTGATTAAGTTAACGGATGTACAGACTTTAGTTTCTCTTTTCCACTGGCTTCTTCCACTGATCACCACCTGAAAAAGATGAAATACATGATGAGTAAAGTTTGGAAATAAAAGCAGCACACAGGAGAAACGGCTGCAGTCGACCCAAACCCTTTAATAAGGCTTCACTTGTTGCCTTGAAAATGCAAATTTAGTGTTTTGATTTTCAGAATTTGTATAAAACTTGATGTAAATTTAATTTAATTTCATTTGGTTGACATTGGGGGGGACTTTTTTTTTTTTTTTTTTTAAACCCTCTGATTTGCAGATTATTTTAATTTGATCATTTTTATGTCTTCATGTTTCTGATCCGATTTCCCGCGTGGGGTTGGATGAGTAAAGATGTTTTTATCTCATCAGTGCTGTTGATCCTGGAGGAGAGGAACACATGGAGGACATTCAGCTGCTACTTTTCTTTCACTTCCAGCCTCATTTTGTTTAAAATACCAGTTTTTCTGCTGGCAGACAGCAGATCTAACATCGTTTATTTTCCCTGTGAGGCTGGCAGGACTTTTAACAAGCTCTCAAACAGGAGAAGTCCTGAATTTCCTGCATCAATAAATAAACTGCAGCAGATTTTAACTTGGTTCAATACTGAAATAGGTAAATGTGCATTTAATGGAGGATTAAAGTCTTTTATAACATCAGCCAAGAGGATGAAGTGTTTACCCGTCGCAGACTGTTTGCACCACTTTGACCAAAACAGCAAAGTTTTGTTAAGGCATGAGGTGTTTTGAACCACGTGTTGGTGCATCGTCTGCTTCACACCAGGAAGTAAGAGCGACCGAAACAAGCTGAATGTACAGTAAAAGAGGAGACCCAAAAGGTCAGTGGTGTGTTTCTTCTGATGGTCAAACTCCACTTTTCTGAATAAAATGAAACTTTTAACAGTGGTTAAACCTACCCTGTTGTACATCACATCCAGTGTTAGAGGCACTGCTTCCCGGTCGCCGTCGATGCCGAAGCGTTTACTTGCAGCACCTAAATGAAGCAGGAAGGAAACACTCCTTTAACAATGATGCACCTGAGACTTACAGTTCTATAATGCAGTCAAACATAAGGCTGCAAAAATGCATTAACTAGTGCTGGAAAAAAATGTGTTATTGTGCAAAAGTTAGAGGGAAGGAGGAAAGATGTCTGGACAAGAGGCTTGAATAGTTTCCCACAACTTCTTCTTCCATAAGGAAGCCGAAGAAAGCTGCAGCTTGGTGACAAATGAAACCAAGAAAGTAGAAGTGACTTTAATCGTGTCACATAAGAAGTTCCTCTTAAACAAACTTAGTCTCACAATGACTGCGGTCGTCTTGTGTGGATGTTTTCTTGTGTTCTTATTTGTTTTTTTCCAGAAGTGCGCCTGAGGAGGCGAGTCGGGACGGGATTGGCTCGCTACTTTTTAAAAGGAAGGAGAACAGCGTGTCTGGCTGGAGGGTTCAGAGGGACGAAGCGGCGTCGCATCCTTCGTGTCGCGTTGCGTCAGGCTGGCAGAACGAGAGATAGTGTTAAAAGCTGTGAGCCTGTTTGGTTTGAGTTTTCTCTTGTTTTTGTTCGACAAGGAGGTAAGAACCTGGTTTTTTTGTTTTCACATGTATTTTGCATTGGTAAGTTCAAACCCAGAACATTGGATCTGTTTTGTTTAGTTTGTTATTTTGGCGTTTGCTCACTTTTCCCCATTATTAACTCTAGGGCTGTGACAATATGCTTTTGTCCCGATTCGATTCCGATTTTTTTTTTGGGTGCCGATTCGATTTAAATTGCAATTCTCAAAATTCTTCAATATTGATGATTTTTGTAATTAAAAACAAACATTTTGTTTAATAAAACTTCTTTTTGCGAGTAATTTTTCTTGATTTCAGTTAGGAAAAAACAACACAGTAGCTGGACCATCATTCTGCTGCTATAATGCCCAAGAAGACAAGTAAAAGGATCAATAAAAACAATGAAAATTACAAAAATTTGATAATGGATTCATTTTATTTGAAAAAAAATTTTTTTGATTTTTTTAAACAAATAAATTGATTATAAAATTGTGAAGAAAAATAAAATTGTGAATTTTCCCACCCCCAAATTAACTCTGACTTGTTTTTCAGATCAGACGTCTTCTGTTAGATCATTGTTTGCTATTTTTGTTGTAAAAATAAAGGCATCTTTTTGTTGGAACGTTCCCGTGTGCCAGTCTGACATAACTGAAGGTATTTTCCGCTCCGTATATTGCGCTCAGGAACCCTTGGACTGGCTGGAACACCATGATGCATCTGACTGCATGTAAAACTGTGTGGCTTGCTGGGAGATGTGTCTGCTTGGCGCTCACCCATGGCCTTGATGGCTCGTGTTCCCGCTGTGTGACCCAACTCCAGCGAGTGGACGAACACCTCAGTTCTTCTCTCTCCACCAGCTAACGTCAGCTGCAAAACCAAACACACCCTGCATCACTTCCTGAACTGGAAATCTCACTTTTACCAATCATGCATTGTCACAGTTTGCCATCTGTTATATCACAGCTGTGTATTTTATGTAGAAGCGTGTCCGAACCTCCGCCTGATAAAGCTGGATGAGAGCCGGCCGAGCGGCGTAGCGGCAGTAGTACAGCACCAAGTCAGCCAGGATGGGCAGGCGCTGCTCGTACGAGCTGTCATACGACTCAGACTCTGTCTTTGAGGTTTGCTGCAACGACATTTACACATTTAAATAAGTTCACACCACAGGATGACGTTAAACACAGAAAGTAGAAAACAATCAGACACAGCTTAAAGGTTTCCAAGCCAGAACTGGAATTTCACAGCAGCTCTCTGCTGGCTAAACCTGACTTGAAACGGAAAGGTGAGATTCCAGGTGTACCTGGCAGACCACGCTGGCAGGTAACTTGAGCAGGCTGAGGGTGTTCCTTTCGTACCACGGGTCCAACATGCCGAGGAGGTGTGCAATGTCGTTGGTGCTGTCGCCTGTCCTGGCGTGGTTCAGGTCCTGCTGGAGAAACAGCAACAATTAAAGCCAAATAGATGATTTCTTTTACTTCTTTACTTTATTATGTCCATGTGAATTTCTTTTACAACAGATCTGGGATTTTTTTCTGACTGAAACACTCGAATCTGCCTCAAAAAAATATATTCAGGTAGTTTTAAATGTGTTTGACCTGGAAAAGGTCTTAAAAAGCTCAATACTCATGTGGATTTACTGTGTTTCCCCCGACAAGGAAGCTCGATATGAATGATCAATGTTGTTTTCTTCCACTTACGGCACACGGCGCTGCTTTTTTTGGAGATCCATTTAGTATGAGTGGACTAGAAGCCCTCCGATGTCCAGGTTCCCCTCCTGCCGAGTCCCTCTTCACAGGCACAAAGTAAAACTGAAGCTTGAAGGCCCTGCTGAGGCGTGGGCATGTGCTCTCCTTCATCCTGAGGCTGCTGTAGGCTCGCGCCACCTTTCCTGCCACATGGTCCGCACCAAACACCACCACCCTGAGCGTCGTATTCTTGCCGTCCTCGTCACTGCTCAGAATAGGCCTCCTTCGAAAGCAAACATGTCTGAGAGTCTGGTTTTGTGGCTTGAGCAACGGCTCAGGACCAAATAACTTGACCTGCTGGGGAAGCGAATTGGATCGCGTTTCTCGAACCACTAAAAGGTCTTTTGATTCGCTGTTTCCTAAACTCTTGGCTCGGGAAAGCAGCCGGGGGTTTTTGGGCTTGATAAAGAGTCGGTAGAAGTGCTGGCTGAGACGAGCCGAAGGTTTGGTCGACTTCGGGGAGCATTTATCAGCTACGGGAGAAGAGCAGATGTAGTCGTCAGAATCCTCGAAGTAGTCGCTATCAGCTCCAGAAGCGACGGAGAAGAGGGAGGGAGGGTAGGACTCGGAGGCCACGGACAGCGTGGAGAACATGGAGTCTTTGGAGGTTGTGGAGAGGGAGGAGATGGTGGAGAAGGTGGAGGCCCGGTGGCTGGCGCTGTAGTCATTAGGGATGATGGATATCAAAGATGAATTCACGCCGTGCCTCTCTTCTTCTTTGTCTTCCTCCTCTTCCTCTTCATCAAAATCCGTTTCTGTCACTTCATGCTCGTCGTCGTCAAAGTCATCTTCCGTTTCCTCCACAGGCCGTCCGTCCGGCTGATGCTCCAAGAGGGTGTTCAGAACATCTGGGAACCAAAACATTCATGTTTAAACGAAGCCACGAAGGAGTAGAACTCAAAAAAATATCCATTTCAAGTTGCAGAAATTACCAAAGTTATCTTTTTCCCAGTGAAACATGTAACATTTGGGTGTGGGCAGCGGCAATGTCTGCAGCATTCCTGAAAGGAAACAAACAAACAGGTTGAATACACAAAGCTTCGCAGCACACGCAGCTCATAATGTCTCCGGAAGTATCCCTTACCATCAGACTTCCTCCCATTGGATGCAGGGATCCTCAGCCCCTCCCTCAGCTCCTCCAGCCCCTGGATGACATGACTCCGGGCCTTCAGCGGGTCACTCATGACAGCAGCTGTCTCCAGGAGGTCGCTCACCAAAGAGAAAATCTCCACCAGCTCATCCACAGTTTTAGCCTTTAAAAGAAACGAAGGAATGACTTCATAGTGAAGGAGTGACGTGTGCAGAGGAGGGGGGGGGGGGTCATGCGTAGCCAGGGACATACCTGCAGGGCTCTGTGGATGCCATGCAGAGGGTACTTTGTGCCCAGAGCGGACTGGAAGGCATGCTTCACCAAGGTGATATAGGTTTCATTCTGCGAGTGCTGAATGCGACTGAGCTGCTCCGCCACCGTGAGAAAGTCAGCAGGAACCTCGCCGGGGTTCATCAGCAACACCGTCCTGCAGACAACAAACGGCGTCAGAGCTGATCTCTGAATGCGTGCACGCTGTCACAGAGCATAGGACGTAAACAGGATGTAACAGTGTCTAACAGTCTTGAGGTTTGATGAGTAAAGTAGGGTATGAAAAGGGATTTTTATGACAGTTCTAACCACCTACTGTACACGTCTTTCAGCTGATTCAAATGAAACTGTGCTAAAGAATCATTTTACAGAAATAAAATTACCATAAAATGCAGAGGCATGAAGGATAAAACTGTTCTGGACTGGAAATAGATTGATGCATAGATTGTTTGTTTGTTTATTTGGCATTAAGTCTCTTTGATGTTTTCCTTTTGAAAGGTGTGACACTCAGAAGGAAAAGGCATTTCTGAGCAGATTAGTTTAGCACATGGGTTGCCCTCCTGGAAAAAAAAAGGAAGCTGCAAGTGGTGATGAAGGCCTCAGACCTCCAGCGCCGCTTTGGCCTGTTTTACCAGCGTAGCCCCTGGCAACCTCGCTGCCACGGCGCTCCTGCCCTCGCCTCCAGCCACACATTAGATCATTTAGGCTGTAAAATGAGTCACTTCCTGTTGCCAGGGGCCGTGACCATTTCAATTCCAATGTGTTCAGGTATGACTGGCATCATACCTGTTATATTTAGTGCAGATATCTCGTTTTACATGGCGTCATAGCAAGTTTATAATGGCGAGAAATCAAAGTTTTATGGCCCACCCCTTCGACACGTCAACTCCTTTGCGAAAGTTTTGGTAACTTTTAAACACATTTGCCCGTTCCACATCCCGAGCTATTTAGGTAGAAGTTTGATGAAATCTCTACGAGTTCGATCTAATGAGATGTCAGTAAAACACCAAAATGGCGACTTTGACCCATAATGGCCGACTTCCTGCTGGGTTTAAGCCATTGTTTGCCCTGGCATGTAGAATAAATGTACCAAATTCCATGAAGGCCGATGACATGCAGTGGTGGGGCTGCAAAAATAGATGACTGTTGCACCTCGAAAAACCAAAAATATGCAAATTTTCTGATTTGTGAGGGTTGGGGGTTCAAAATTTGGTGAGTTTTTGAACATGTTTATGCCAAAAAGCAATTCATTTATGAGAAGAGTAACAACGGAGAAAAGACGTGAATTCCTTTGCACCGCCTCCGGTACAGAGAAACATCCAGACGAGGTTCTATGAGTCGGCAGCGGAACAAGCTGCTGTCTGGTAATGCAGAGAAGATTTGGTGAGTTTTTCATGGGCACAACCCACATAAATTTGGCCCTGTGATGGATGGCAACCTGTCCAGGTGTACTTGCCTCTCACTCATAGACTGTATATAAAGAGATGGGCGGAGCCTCCGTGACGTCACCCGTAGGTTTCTGAAGAGCTGAATTGAAGCTCGGTGGGCGGTTCCTACCATCACCATCTTGGCAGGGGAATGCGTGTCGTCTCACCCGGAAAATACAAATATGGGCAAAGAGGTGGAGCTGAAAGGGGGGCTGTGAGCGTCATGGTGGATGATTGACATCGAGCGAACTCCAAGCTTTCTGTAGCTAAGAGCTAACCGAGCTAATCTGGAGATAACAGGAGCTAACCAGCTAACGGAGGTAAGCGGGCTAAAGCTAAGTCACGTTGTTAATCGGCTAAAAACCGCGGCTGTTCTACATTCTTCTGACTTGAAGCAGGAGATCGGGTACCTGTCAATCAAAAGGACACGCCCCTAAATATGCCAAATTTTGAGATTAAATTACTTCTAAACGGGCGAGTTAGAAAAAAATTCACTCCCCCCACAGTTGTCATGAAGGTAAACCTGACCTATTAAAACTAAAATGGATTTTTGAACCAGGCTGTAAACATGTTTATTTCTGCTGTGAAGTTGGTCTTTTTAACATGGGAGTCTATGTGGATTTGCTTTGTTTTGCAGCCCCTAGTGGATGAAAAGGGAACTGCAGTTTTATGCACTTCCGCATTGGCTTCACTTTTAACCACCCGAGGTTGCCGTTTGCTCTCGCCTAATGATTGCTGGGATAGACTCCAGCTTCCTGTGATTTTGAACTGAACTTTGGTGAAAAGAAAACATATGGAACCCACATAAATCAGCCCTCCTGCTCATCCCACAAATCAATTTTCCTTATAAATGTGTCTCCATTTAAAAAAGAAAATAAACAGGCTTTCCAGTGCATTGTTGCAACACAGAAATATTTGACAAAACACATATTTCATGACTTTTTTTTTTTGGCAAAGTTTCAATCTCTAAATCTCAAAACTACCAAAACAGTGAAGAAACACAATGTGAGAAGCATTTAATTGCAAAATTTCCCACATGAAGATGAGGTGTGATTTGATGTTGACTCACATGGTTTTGGAGCTTTGGTCAGACGTGTTAAGGCCCTGTTCTTCCCTGACCAGTCTCTGAAAGGAAATTCCTGCAACAAAAGCAGAAAAAACTGTTAATGAAATACCTTTACAGGTATCTGAACTACAAAATGCACATTTAAAAAGGAAGTGAAATGACTTAAAAACAGGTCCTCCTACTCCAGTCATGTAACGTGCCAACTTGTGGTAGCAAACATTCATTCAGGTTTTCAGGTTATTTAAATGTAATACTTCAGCCGGTGTACTGCCACTTCCTTTAACCATTCCTGGTAAGAGTTTACATGCAGTTTCTGCTTTTGGTTTCAAAAGTAATGCAGTTACGTCCACTTACAGACAACATCATCAAAGAATGAAGAAGTGCTGATAAAACCTGAAGCTTCTAACATCCTGTCCTCTGTCACTCAGCATGAAAAACTCTGAATGCATTTCTCTGACACATCACAGGGGGGAGTGCTGGAACAATGGCTGTACGAACAGAAAGAGAAGCAGCACTGCTCTCCAGGAGGATGTCGTTCACAACTGGACTTACCGGGGACTTTGGTCTCCAGCTGAAGCGTGGAGAGGAGTTTCCTGCACACACTGCTGTAAGGTTCAGGCCATGTGAGGAAGCAGGAAAACACTTCGATAGCTTCCTCAATGATCTCTGTGTCTGGGGGACAGAACGGTGTCTGAAAGCAAAGAACAAACCGGTTAACATATAATAATACCTTATAATATTATATGTACATACATATACATACACACACACATATGAAATGAAATTAAAGGAAAAATACTTTATCAATCTCCAAAGGGAAATTCAATAGTGCAGTAGATAGTTAACTTGAGATATATATATATATATCTATATATATATATCTATATATATATATGTATATATATATATATATATATATATATATATATATATATATATATATATATATATATATATATATATACACACACAAATTTATAGAAATACGTATGTATATATATACATATATATACATATTAAAAGAGGGCAGAGGACAGTCGGCATTCCGCTGGGTGGACAGTATAACCCATATTAACCATTACATTGTTTTTTTCTCCATGTTTGTATTACTGCTTCGTTGTTTTCCTTGTTTTTTTTTTTATTAATGGACAGATGTAACTTACTCAACTTGTGGGGTAAAAACACATCTTAGTGCAATAATGTGATGCTATTTCGCAGCTGAAGCTTCTTACTTGCCAGGTTTTGTGACAAACAGTGAAAAGTACATTTATCACGTAATTGGAAAACCTCAAAGATGTGACATTTCTTGTTTTGGACAAACTCCTGTGCTCTCACTTCCTACTGAAAAGAAGAAAAAAAAAGGACCTGCAGACCAAATATGACGCATTCCTCTATAAGGTTTTCTGATTGCATGACTGAAACACACAACGATTATGAAGGAGAGGTCTTCACAGGTCAGTAAACTTTATGCTTTCAAGTACTTCTTGTACTTCAGGCATTACATTGACCAAAGCACCGAGCAAACGCCACAGTGGTTTGTAAATAAGGAAGTACAATGACAATGAGTTTTTAAATAGGGATCCCTCGTATAGGTGGAAGAAAACATGCTTAACGGGTGTGATGGATGTCAAAAGAACAAATGGCATCTAAATGTGAGCAGTCTGTACCTGCAGAAGCGTGGAGGAGAACATGATGGCGAGGGGAGCCACCAGCTCATACTGACACTGCTCCTGAACCTGAACACACACACACACACACACACACACACAGAGTAAGAAGACAGATTAGTTAACACACCACAACACAATCTCCTTGACAACACTCTTCATCCTCACCTCTTTTGTCTTCCTGATGATCTGTTGTAAAAGGATGAGGAAGTTCTCAGGGTCTCTCTTCACCAGCTCCTCCAAACTCCAACGGTTCATGGACTGACCCGCCGAGCACATCAGCACTGAAATACACCACACACACACACTCATCAGTCAATGCACAGGTTCTACATAGATACATACACACCCTACGTAACAATGTGAGGGAAACACTTAAAAGGCAACGCTAACGTTGAAAGCCACATATAAAACAAACAATTCTGACAACCAATCTTGAGGACAACAACAAAGCCAGATCAGAAGACCTTTAGATGAAGCTGGTGGGCTTCGAACAGCTGCAGGTCACGTGCGACACGAGACTTCTGAGGGACTTTTCCAGATTGGCAACAACAGTTTTATAAGTGGATGAAAGATGGTGAAAAACAAGTCAAAGTGGACTAAATGGTGCTTGTGAAACTGAGTGTTGCCTTAAAATAAAGCTGTCCAGCACGGCTGCTGCCTATACTTTACAATCACGCTTCATTATTCACTTTTTCAGGCTTCGCCCTCTTCATCCTCCTGGGTCAATCTCCAAACAAGCACATAGTCTGAACACGCTTGTAGACAATCAAGGCTCACCATTTAACATAAAATGAACGCTTCAATAGTTTGAAGAGGAGTGTAGGGGATATCTGGCGCTACCGAGAAGACCGTCAGATATAAAATCTCAGCATCCTTCATTTTCCCGAGATGAAAGCTGTCCATCTGGTTTGAAACTTGCTACCATGTGATTGTTTTATTTATTTCTCCTGGATTAAAGTTGGCCAAACTGAATCATTTCGATAGATCGGCAAAGAGCAGTGACAAAGCACGACTGTTGCAACGCTTGAGGACAAACTCAGTATGATCATCATGCAGCGTAGCCGCTTCTGCATTGTACGTCTACACACCGACCGAAAGCAGCACAGAATGGTCAAAGGGACGGCAAGCATTTAAATGGAAACCAAACCAAACGAAGCAAATTAGCAGCACATGCCTCACTGGCTGATGCGACCTTCAGTTTATACTGAGACTGTGAGAAGAAGATATGATATTTATGAAAATAAATAAAGAGGGAACTGCAGCAATGACAGTAAAACACACCTGATGTCAATGTCCTTCTGTTTACACGCATCAAACACATCTAAACCAGGTTCATTAGAAAGGCGTCAGACAGATAAAAACAGAACCGTAGATCAAGATTTTAAAGGGTAAATTTACCAGAAGATGAAGTGATGAGACAGAAACCAGAATATCTCCTTATTCAATTCAAGTCAACTTTATTTGAATGGTGCCAATTCACAACAAAGTGAACTAAAGGCACTTTCCAGACATAAACAAGTCCAACAAGCCAGGCGAAGGAGAAGCATCTCATCAGTATTCAGCTGTAGAAACTGAATTTAAACCCAGTTTTTATGGAATTAAGGTGATTTCTAAGAGTATTTCAGCTTATGAAGGCATTAACTCAACTCAACTTTATTTATAAAGCTCTTTGTAACAACCACAGCTGAAACAAAGAGCTGTAGATAATCACCAAGAGAATAAAATAATTAAAAGGGAGATATATATATATAATACAAATACTTGTTCATTGCTTTACAAATAATAAACAACAAACCAATTATTTTCATGAGTGATAAAACTATACTAAACAACCTCTAGAAAATGTTTTTTTTATTCATTAAGCCATTTTTTTTTTTTACACATCTCTGGTGACATCTTAGGCCCTAAGACGTCACCAGGGTATCAAACGTCAGAGGGTCCATAACAGAACCTTGGGGAACACCACTACTCAGAGATTCAGTCGATAAGATATAAGAAAAGGCCAACAACGGGCAGGTGATGGTTGATGAAGTGTCCTGTGGCCACATTACATTCATAGTTTAACAGATCTGAATCTTGATGTAGATTAATGGGTGTTTTGTTTCATGAGGACATGACAGGATGCGTTTCCTGACGGGTGAATTAGCAGTTTATTTCCAGTATTTCGAAACTGTTTTGGAGCTAAACAGTTTCTAAATTAAGTAAATTTTGCTAAAATTGAGGCAAACTAAAGTTTCAAGATTATCACTGGGGTGACAATAAAGAGAATAATTAAAAATGGAGACAAAGATTTGCATAAATATGTTGAAGTCAGGCAGTTTTTTCCTCAGCTTGAACAGAAACTTGAGAAAAACAACATAATAAATCTAAAAACCACAGCGACCTGAAGTCTGTCACACGTACCAAAACAAGAGAGAAATGAAAGCAGCTGACTTCTTACTGGTCTTTGGTCTCAGCTACTCTCTATACTTTCACACAAGGCAGAACAACACTATTTATTATTACACTTTCACATGAACGCTTCTCCGTTAGCATCGGCTTGCTGCTATATTTCTCTCAGAGGGCTGGAAGGAGCAGCCGAACGTCTCAAAGCAGCAGCGTGTTGTTTGCATCGTCTGATACCTAGCTCGGGAAACTTCACCCTGCTGCTCACTGGCAAGAGAAAACAACCTAAAACAGTGAAGGCAACGCCAGCATGAACACTGAAAAACACACCAGAGTGTGGGTTTGCGTGTGCATCGTTTCATGACGTCATCACGGTGTTTCAGGGTAGAAACCCGAGGCACGTCTGCACCGATGCATGGTTTTGTACAGCGCAGGTCGACTTGCATGCCAAGCTGATCTTCCACCTTGTTTTTCTTTTTTTCTTCTGTTTTTTTCAACAGCACAGTAACTCCTGCCTCATGATGCCTCACTTACACACTGCGGTCTGTACCACCACTTCCTCCCAGCTGTCTATTCACACGACTTCCTCCAACACCCAATAATACGCTCCCCTGGTGATCTGAAAGCAACACTGTCACCAACAACAAGCTCTGCATGCACACACACCATGAGCTGCCTGAGTGTGTGTCACACACAGCCACTGGTGTTGAGAAAACACGAACAGAAAACTGCTTTCTGTCAGAGGCGACACTCTGAACACAATCTGTGAAACTGTTTTTTAGACGCTGCGAAGAGCGAAGCATGCAACGCTTTGCATGCCTCA
Organism: Telmatherina bonti; assembly: GCF_933228915.1. NCBI lineage: Eukaryota > Metazoa > Chordata > Actinopteri > Atheriniformes > Telmatherinidae > Telmatherina > Telmatherina bonti. Next base: position 38,421,526 of record NC_136621.1, on the reverse strand, counting down.
TGCAGCATGTCAGCAACAAAGCATGACAAGCAGGCCGTGACTACCTGCCAAGTAAAGAGACAGAAAACAGATGAGGAGGTCCAGGATGATGTGTGTGGTGCAGACTCACTCCCACAGTTTCCATCAGATCCCATCTGGCAACATTAAGCAGTGGCTGCATTTTAATCAGCTTTTATCCAACAGCACAAACACCAAGGACGAGTTTCCTTTTCAGACCCCTCCCCGATGTGCGAAAAGCAAATGATAGCTGCCATCGGTTGTGTTTTCAAAGCCACTTTTTTCTTTCTTATTTCTCCAGGACTGTTATGAGACACACCTCCTCACCTGGCTTTGTCTTTCCAGCCATGCAGGATGCAAAACTAATGCTTGATTCATCCTAACCTGCTACGTCTGTTTACGTCCTCTGAGGAGCTAGCTCAGGTCTACTCCCTCATCTGCAATCTTACATCTCCACCGAGGGGATTCGGTTTTACCTCCTTTGTTTTGTGGCACTCCCACAAACAAAAGGATAGTTTCCAATTTCCTCCAGTCCATATGCTAAACTAAATGTTGTTATTCGCCTCTGATCATGGTAAAGGTTTGTGCACATGAACAGACTAATGCATTGTTTTTCCAGACTCACACAGGAAGATTATAATTCTCACTATAAATGCAAATGTTTAGAGTTATTCGGTATGAAATGGTGTAAAAAGATATTCTCCGACTGCATCATCCAGTGTAATAAATGTGATGTGATAACGCTAAAACGCTGGTTTACCCTGTAGAAATGTTGTCATTATCACTGCAGGAAGCTCTGCTGAGTCTTACCGTTCCAGTGGTGTGCCGCCGTGGGGCTTTGTCTCAGCCCGTCCAGACACCGGTCCAGAGCATGCTGGATCCGGTCCTCCGTGCATGAGGTGTGCTGCATCTTCACCACTCAGGTTCTGAAGAAGAGAAGGAAATAGATGCGATATTAATCATCATTTGTACACTGTGCCCACTCATGTATTCCGTGGAATATAACGCTGTGTCAACACAAACGTGCACACACGCCTCTCTCTTTTCGTGGACATCAGGCTGCGTTATCGCACAGGCTTTGCATAAACGCAGATCACCCGCTAAGTATGAAAATGAGAGAAAGATTAAACACAAAGCATATAAGGAAACAAGAAGGAAGAGAGATCTCGGTGGAATTTTGTTGGTGTTTGGCTGCTGGAGTTGCCAAACACCTACCTGAACACCTGGTGAGCCTCCTGTCAATAACAGCATCACATCTAAGCATGCATGGAGACCAGTTCTGACTAAAAAACTACCAGTATAACCAGAACTTTTCTTTTTTGTTACCACTCACTCATAGAGAGAACAAACTTCACTTTTTTTTTTCTTTTTAAATTCTGTTTATGGTGTTTTTTTCAAGCTGCAACTGAGGAAAAACCAGGTGTGGCAAGTTGTTTCGGTTCTGTTATGAGTCTCCTCATCACACAACTGCTTTAAATAGCCAATCTGACAAAATCTCACTTGTCTTTTCTCTTGTTTCTGGAGATTTTTCACAAAAGCCATGTTTGATAACTCACCCTAAAAGCTTGGACTTTAACTACATCAAAGAGATATTTATCTGTAAAATCACACAGGAAAACCAAGAATAGAAAAAAAAAAAAACAGAAGTTGATCTGCTGAAAATGGTCCAGTGACCAGTTTTCACTGTTGGCTGCAGCGTTTCACCATTTCCAAATTCCCCTAACAATGATCCGTCACACCAAAAAAAACACCCTGTTTAAAGCAGAAAGTTATTTTAAACCTGTTTAAAAGCAGATCAGACACATGGCCGCAATGTGTTTCACATGCCTTAAACATGACAAACAACAAATATTTTAGTTTGAAAATAAAAACTGATGATGACGTCCACAACAGAACTTGGATTCTGAAAGCAAATGGTGCCAAAATGGACCCAAAACGTCTGTTTGTTCAGTCTGTTCTGCTTCATTTTATCACCTGAAGCGGTTTTCATTTGTGCCGTCTTCATCCCGCAGCAGGTATCCTGATATTTACACATCCTAACAAATCCCCAAAGTATTCCCTTTTCTACGACTCTGAACGTGTTCAAACAGACCTTGTGGTTTCAGAAATATTCTCCTTTTCATTATAAACGCAACTTTCAGAGCAGAGGCCTGAAAACGGCTCAAACTGAGAATTCAGCATCACATCAAGAGATTCTTTACTTTTCCTCAACTAAAAACATGAAAAACAAAGTGAGCTGCCTCACGGCCGGACAAGGTCAGGAGCAAGATTCACTGACTGGTTAAAAAATAAGACAGTAAATATTAAAGGTGCAGTTCAACGTGAGTGAAAAGGATTTATTTGACTTGTCTGCAGGTTCGTTTCAGAAATGTGACCCGAACTTCGAGCGTTGACGGACTGGAGGTTAAATATTTTGTTGCTGGAGGAGGAGAAAACTGCAGAGGGGGGGTTCTAAACTATGTTGAGAGTTTACACAACCAAGGACAGAGCAACACACAGTTTATTTACTGGTCTGACTGGTCCAGGACACATGGTGGATCAGTGGTCCAACGACATGTCATGTGTCTGAGTAATTCATCCAAACAGTCAGCACCGAACTTTCTGTCTAGACCACCGGTCCATGAAACACACCGCGCTGCAATGCTGCTGCTCATTGGCTCTATTCTTAAATGACAGCAGGCTGAACCAATCACATCCCTCAAACTAGTAGCAGCTGGATGCAGAACCGAGGAAAGAAAAGGGAGCGGAGGCTCAGAGAAACTGTGTGATGACTGTAGGAGAAAAGGAAAAAAACAAGCTGGTTTGCCTCAGCAGGACCTTCATCAGCTGCCGTGGACAACGAGGATGATGATGGTAGAAGCAGCTCTGAGATGTTCTGCCAGATGTTTACAGAGTGATGATGAAGCATTTTCCAGCAGAAGAACAGCTGGTTAAACTAGTTCTGTTAACTGGTTAAACTTGTTGTGTTACCTTGTTAAACTAGTTCTGTTAACTTGTTAAACTAGTTGTGTTAACTGGTTAAACTTGTTTGTGTTAACTTGTTCAACTAGTTGTGTTAACTAGTTAAACTAGTTCTGTTAACTGGTTAAACTTGTTTGTGTTAACTTGTTAACCTTGTTTGTGTTAACTTGTTAAACTAGTTGTGTTAACTGGTTAAACTTGTTTGTGTTAACTTGTTAACCTTGTTTGTGTTAACTTGTTAAACTAGTTGTGTTAACTGGTTAAACTTGTTTGTGTTAACTTGTTCAACTAGTTGTGTTAACTAGTTAAACTAGTTCTGTTAACTGGTTAAACTTGTTTGTGTTAACTTGTTAACCTTGTTTGTGTTAACTTGTTAAACTAGTTGTGTTAACTGGTTAAACTTGTTTGTGTTAACTTGTTAACCTTGTTTGTGTTAACTTGTTAAACTAGTTGTGTTAACTGGTTAAACTTGTTTGTGTTAACTTGTTCAACTAGTTGTGTTAACTAGTTAAACTAGTTGTGTTAACTGGTTAAACTTGTTTGTGTTAACTTGTTAAACTAGTTGTGTTAACTGGTTAAACTTGTTTGTGTTAACTTGTTCAACTAGTTGTGTTAACTAGTTAAACTAGTTCTGTTAACTGGTTAAACTTGTTTGTGTTAACTTGTTAACCTTGTTTGTGTTAACTTGTTAAACTAGTTGTGTTAACTGGTTGATAGGGCTGTGACGATATGCTTTCATTCCCATTCAATTCGATTCCAATTTTTTTGGGTGCCAATTCAATTTAAATTGCGATTCTCACAATTCTTCAATATTGCTGATTTTTGTAGATTTAGATAGTCGTGTTCACTGGTTAAACTAGTTGTGTTCACTGGTTAAATGTGTTGTGTTTACTGGTAAACTAGTTGTGTTTACTGGTAAACTACTTGTGTTCACAGGTTAAACTAGTTGTGTTAACTAGTTAACTAGCTTTGTTCATTGGTTAAACTAGTTGTGTTTAGTCAGGGTCTTCCTGGTTGAAATCATCTAATTTCAAGCGCGGACATCATTCATCAACAGTGACTCAGCAGTTTCTTTGTCCGCTCATGGTTCTTGGCTGATGGTGGCTTCAGAGCAGGTTTTTATGGAAAACATCCAGAAACAAAACCTTTTTAATTCCCATTTTAATCCATATCTTTAATCCATTTGCTTGTTTACCAGAGAATCCACTTAATCTGGATCTGACTGCATCAAGTAGTTTAAAAAAATAAAACTGCATTCAGTGTTTTCAGTGTAAAACCTGCTGAGAAAACATCTGCAGAGACGTTTCTACACTCTGTCCAGGATCCATCATTCCTCACGCCACTTCTTTCTCCCTCAAACACAGATTAATGTTGCTCTAATATTCATCCCTGTGCTGGACTGATTTTTTTTTTTTTTTTTAGATTTTTTTTTTAGACGGCAGTATTTGGAAGTATTTCCTGATGAACATGTCTACACCCGAACGGTCTCACTGCATGACTTCTGTGGTTTTATGGACTTAAACATTTATATTCATATTCAGAGGAGCACCCCCCCCCCCCCCCCCCCCCGGATGCACCTTCAGTCATGTTTATCAGTACGCAGACATAGTATGTAAATGAACTTAAAGAGTTTGGGTTGGAAATGAGTTGTCTGACATTTAACAGGCAGGTAATACCAGAACCACTAACTTAGATTCTCTGTAACAGGGATAAAAATAATGTTGCTGATGTGTGTCACTGCTTAATATATCTTCAACATTTCCTATGATTCATGCTCAACATTTCCGTAATATGTGCAAACGCTGGAAGAAGTCTTAATTTATAAAGCAGAACAAAAAGTTCCCTGAAAAAGGAGAAAAAAAAATGCAAAATTCTGAAAAAAAACTTGACTTTTTCTTAAGTTGAGCAAAAGTTTTGTTTGTGCGTTGAAATTAAATCGTTATTTTAACTTTAGTAATTAGAAATTATTTTATTCTGTACATGAAAACTGAATTTACTAATTTGTTTCGTTAAACAAACAAATCTTTGCACCGCCAGAAAGCAAAATCTTTCCTGATATTAATCAGTGAACCTCGATAATAGCGTGAAGACATACAGAGAGCAAATACAGAAATGAGTAATGTCATCAAAAGCAGCTTTGGCATTACGTGTTGTCAAAATTTCCCCAGTAGTGTCACGAATTCCCCCCTTCAGATGAAACTCGCACAGAAGCGACGGCTGGCGAATCAAATGCGTTGATGGATTACTCACACACGCTTCACAAACCCACTCACATGATGAATAAAACTCACACAATAACACAAACTGCATGTTTAAAATGAACAAAAAGAAGATGGAGAGGCCTGCCAGGCAGGGAATCGAGCGAGTCTCCTCGCCAGCATTTTCCAATCCAGTCCAACTTTATCTACAAAGCACCGGAACAAAGTCTTACACAGAATATCATCATCAAAGTTACTGATAACAGCTGCAAGAGCAGACTCATGACATGAAAAAACATCAGCAAAACGATGAAACCTGGGGAAAAAAACAACTAACAGTCAATTAAAATGACTAAAATCATCATAAATAAACAACAAACATCTAAAAGCCAAATGGAAAAGATGGTTTTAGGAAGAGATTTGATTTCTGACAACTTGGACAACAGGAGACAAGCAGAAATGCACAAAACTTCATTTTTGCAGTGATTTGTTCAGACTTTTGCAAACACAAACACTGTAAAAACAGCTCCAATCAGCTTCGTATGCGATTAGATTCTATTCTGAAGCAAACCAAACATTCCTGAACGAGTTTCCATGGAATTTATCCAGAATTTTTAACCCTTAAAGCTCTGGGTCTGTGTGCGAACTTCCGCGCCGGTCCCTCACCCCTCATTTACTTCACAGGGCTGCACGACATGATGAACTCATTCAGACACAAAGCTGGCTGTTTTCTCCTTGTCGCAGATCACGTGACTAATGACTGTCACCATGGCAACCACTATGCGTCGTTCCAAATGTGTGCAAACTCATATGAAAATATTATTTTCCTTTGTTGCATTTTATTTTTCCTTTCTTGCATTTTTTAAATTCAACCAATAAGGATCAACAACCGATCATTTTTTCTTAACCTTCTTTGACGTTTGCGCCACTTTGAGCTCCTGCATGCAATGCATTGTGGTCTATGTTCGCCCGTCTGGCGACCATCGATGCTCACTACTTTTTAAGATGAATTTTGAGTGCACTACTTGTTTCTCTCTGAACGATTGGAAAACATTGCGAGGACGTCGTAGGGGATAGGGTCAATATTCAGACACAGCCGGTATCGCTTACTGTCAGCAGGTTGTCAGGAACCGTGCAACTCCGTGGTAGATAGCGCACCTTTGAGATGATGCACGTAAGTTTTCTAGGCGTGTGTATCCTGTTTACAAAGTTTACAATCAGCCACAAATTGTAGTGTTTATTCAGAGACTATACAGTAAAACCACAAATAACTGATCCGCGATAACACCGCTATTTATCACACATTCTTAAGAAATAAAAAAAAACCCAATCATTACTAATAGATCTGCGTTTTGACTTGGAAATGATGATGAAACCACTTCCTATCAAGCGCTTGATGAATCAGTTTGCTATGATGGCGATGTCCAATCAGGAGCAGCTGGAGGTCAACGAGTGGGCGGGACGTTCGACGTGCGTCTGAGAAGAAGAAACTTAATATTGATCCTCTCTGGCTGGAAAAAAGATGTTTCAGGTGCACAGTTGGAGCTGGTTTAGTGGAGGATCGCAGCGTAAACAGTTTCTGTTTGTTTCCAGTTATTTGTCTCCTGACATGAGAGATCTGCAGATGTGAAAAGGTTTGGTCACTAATGAGCTGCACGTTATTTCCACACAGTTTCCTTCTTCTCGTTGGCCTTTATGCTGATTAATCGATTGATACGTTCTTTTAACGTCCTTAGCCCCGCAGTCTGAAGACTGGATGTCCTGAACACATGGGTGGATGCTGACTTGGATTAAAAGGGTAAACATGTATTTTCACATTAAAAAAATAAAACAGGCAGAGTAAAGTGGCAGAAACAGTTTGGCATTTTAAGGGTTAAAAGGATTTTTCAGAGTTCTTCAGTCTTCAGTCCTGTCACCTGTCATGTTTCCAAAGGTCCCGCTGCAAAGCATGCACACTTGTAGCCTCCAGTTCTTCAAGATTCACCTTGTTTGTGCAGAAGGGCTTTTTATTTTAAGTCATGAATTAGAACAAATGTGTCGGCTGCTGAGAAGTGTGTGGTAGGCTGTGTGTTATATGTAGACACAATGCTGCTCCACACCTTGTGCTTTTTATGCCTGAATGATTAACAGGTCATTGTTATGTGGTTTCACAAACAAAACTTCCTCTGGAAGTGGTCGGATGCATAAACTGGACTCAAACTGAGCCAAAAAGCAGCAAAACCTGAAGAAAACCTGGAGAATTATCAGTCATGATCACTTTAAAGGGTTGAAGGAACGTTTGGCGCCTCAGAAACAAAGAGACGTTGGGAACGTACTGTAAGCCAACACGCTGGGCAAGCTGGTCTGATCCCAGTCTCTCAGGTTTGGGATTTAATCTGCGAATTCCAGTTGCTGATCAGTGTTGATGTAAAAATCTGTTTTCTATATGAAATAAACACATCATGCAGTGCTTTATATTCTAACCAGGACAATTATTTGAGCTTTGACCGGCTTTACTTACCAACTACATGATGCAAAGCACATCAAAAGAAAAGAGCGGTTGTGGCAAAAATCTGATAAATGACACCAGAAAGTTTCACTTTTTACTACCAGGACACAGTAAAAACCTGTTCTGCAGGAAACGTCAGTGTTTTGGCCACATTAAGACGTTGTCCTTGTCATAAAAACAGAACATTCTGACCTTTTTGTCTTATTTACACCCTCTTTTCTTTACACATTTCTGTGTTGCACCCTGATGCCACACACAGCGTCGTGCATGCGTCGACCAGCAGAAAGCGCATGCACCTCATCCATCACAGAGACGCAGCAGTACAGGCTGGATCTACCGTCATTAAAGGAACTTCTGAGTCATTTTAAGGCTAAAAATGTAACCAGTCATCTGTGTAGGTTTTATTAGCATCAACATGTTGCCTGAGATCCGACACCAGAGCAACTCTGCTCAGTAAAACGGCGTCGTTCAGGACGTTCTCTGGAGCTGGACTCCTTTCTACGTGTTGGTTTCAGTTTTTGCTCATTTATGGAAAAAGAATCTGCGATACAGTCTGAAGACGTGACTCCACGTCTGGCTGTAGCTGTCAGGTAATGTTTAATGTAAACATCACACTGTTTAAGTTAAACATCCCCTCGTCTTATTAAAAAGGAGTTAAAGCATCTGAGAAGCATCTGATGGGCTTAACATGCCCTACAGATGCCAACATCTGGCTACAGATGTTCAGAGGGAGGAGGAAACACAATGCAAGTCCACTGTAAACACATCTGAGGCTCAGATTGAGCAAAATCACAGAGACACATGTTTTAAATATCAGAAAGAGGACTCTCCGACCAAACAAAAGCCTGTAGCACTTCACGGAAGGACCTGCGTCCACCAGCACCTTCCTACCATGTCCTCTACTGTTTGATTTCGTGCTTGTGTTGTTCTCACTCATATGTAAGTCACTTTGGATAAAAGCGCTGCTAAATGACTGTAGAATAGAATAGAATAGAAATGCGTCACAAGCAGCGGGTTGGTAAAACCGTGGACCCTGCAGGCTTGAAACCCGGATCAGGCGCTGTGCAACATGTAAATAAATCCTGCTCTTTGCTTATTGTAACATCCTGAATCACAATAAACAACTGTTACATCTAGTTTAAGACAACATACACATTTTATCTACATTTACACACACTAAGTATGCGTGAAAACCTTTACAGTACCGTATAGATACTGTACAAACACCTGGAAGTCCAGTTTAAACTTGGCTTCAGGGGAGGAAGTCCAAGTTCAGGAGGGTCACAAGAATGAAACTCAATTATCCCACAGCACTTCACTTTTCTTCCACTCAACAATACCGTCATCTCTCCATGTAAACAGCTCAACCATGTGGCCCTTTCTCCCCACATTCCCTCCTTCCCAGAGTTGCTTTGTGTCCGAGAGGTTTTCCGGATGAGCAGAGGCGGCCGAGCCGAGCACAGTGGACACGTCTGCTCAGGGCTCCGGTCATTGTCAGAGGTTACACAGAGAGCTGGATGAGAGCCCGCTGAGAGTGGAAGGAACTAATACGTTACAGTGGTGATGACTCCTGCATCCCTGGTCGGGTTCAACGAGGACACGCAAGAGCAGCAGAAAGAGAAGGCTTTCCCAACAGCTTGGTCAGCCCAGCTTTGTGTGGTGGTGGGATCTAGAGCTACTTTTTAAGCACAAACAGCCAACTATGCCGATCTTCTCTTACTAGTTTATGAGCCGGTCGTCCAGTTGAACAGGACAGGCTTCCACAGCGTGCAGACGCCAGGACTGCATGTGAAAAAAAGAGCGTCTTCTCAGCTTGTTTACATAAAGGCTCTGGTTGTGTTGCAAACGTATGCGTTTGTGGCCTTTCATAAGAGGATGTATGCAGCACATCACAAAGAGTCAACAAGGTCACTTCCACTTTTTTTCATCGGCTGCATCTTGCAAAAATCACACCATAACAAGCAGCCGTTACCGCAGTGTGGAACAATTCTTAAAGATTTACAGTAAGAGCTGCAGCACAGTGCGACGACAGCGGCCGAAAATGGAACACCAGCATCGTTTCAGGACGGTTGTGTGATGGACATCTGACACTGTGAGAGAGCCATCATGAATGGAGTTAAATAGGAAAATATTAAAACAAGAAAAATAAGTTTTGAGGCGGTTTTTTTTTGTGTAAATTTGACTATTTTCCCCACTATCTTGCAATAGAAACAAGGCCTTTAAATGTGTTTAGTGCAGTTAAAGCGAAAATAAAACAATGGTGTGTTAATAAAAACCAACCTGTTCAAGGTTTACCATGAGCAAATACATGCAGTGTAGATGATGATCTTAATTTCTCCATTTGACCCAACAATTCTGGTTTGCAGTGATAAAAGTCTCTTTTCTTTATATGATCGAGGAGATGTGGTGATCTACCAACACCAACACCACATGGGATGGCTACACGAACGCGCCGACTTGATGTGCAGAAGGTCTGAAGACCAGAGGAAACTGGGATCAGGCCAAACTCATCTAAGTGTCATGTGAAAGCTGGGCGATATGACGATATATACACCATCTGGATGATAGAAAATGTCTGTCGTTTCATTATGAGGCTCTATCATTCATGCCACGATGAGGTGCTTTACTGCAGCACGGCATGCACACTGCAACACATAAACATACAGTTAGACAGTAGCAGACGTGTTTCAGAGCAGAATGATTCACTAAAAGATGATTCAAACTGATGAGCTTGTTCCTAAAAGAGACGCAACTTCTGCCTGGATGTGGTTTGGATATAAACAGACCGACGTGGCGCAAAACACGCCAGCTTCCAGTCCCAACAACAAACTCCAACACGGCTAACTTATTTTATCACCTGCCCAGGAATCATGGCAAAAATACAGTTATTCAGCAAAAGCAGCAAAAAAAGCATCGAGTGGCACATGGAAGCAGATCACCATTGTCGTTGCCAAGCACATCTGTAAAGTCATGGTTCCAGTCTGCACTGTCGAGAAACGTGGGATTTGGGAGTTGATGCAAACGCATTGCAACCCCTGTGTATGTGTGGGTTCTCTTTAGGTACTTCAACTTCTTCCCACAGTCCAAAGACGTGCATGTTAGGTTAACTGGTTCCTCTAAACTGCCCCTAGGAGTAAGTGTGACTGTTGTCTCTCTGTGTTTGTCCTGTGATGGACTGGCGACCTGTCCAGGGTGTACCTGCTACACCTCAGGTTGCTGGGATAGATCCCAGCGTCCCGCGTCCCTCAATTAGACCAAGCAGCTAAGAAATTCCCTGATAAGGAGTAATTAAATTTATACAACAAATTTTATGTTGTGATATAAATTGTTCTCAGGATATAGAATGACTTATATCAGGATACGAGAGTTTGGGTCGTGTTATAGTTTAGTGGCATTGTCTGATTAATAATGGCATCAAAAATAACAAGCAAACAACATCAAAGTCGTCGACTACAGCCCTGCTCCCTCTATGCTTCTGTTTTTCTTCTCCTGTTCAACAAAAATCCAACAAAAACCCAAATTCATCCCAGTTGACAACGTTACAGGACGACATCTTGCACCTTTCGTCAACCAGTCTAATCTAACACGCACCAAACGCAGGTTAAAATGACATATGGTGGCATAAATACATGCTTACTTTCCACTGAAACGGGACCCGAATTAAAGCAGATGAGAAGAGTCGACTCCCGTTGGGGAGAGCTGAATCTTTAGCCGCTGCCGCTCAGCAGGTGGGAGGTAGGCGGGGCTTAAGTTTGATGGACACACCACGCAGCCAAAGACAGGTTAGGAAGATATGGATCACACCATTATGTGAAGAAAAGAAGGGTAGGCATTGTGAAGGCTCAGTCTAGGCCGGCAGAGGACAGAGACGGAGTAACCGTATTTAAATGCAAACTAGCAGCATCTTACTACATTTCAGCGACGAACCAAAGGCTGAAAAGCTGAGAGCAGACTCAACAAATTAACTCTCCAAGTTCTCTTTTCTAGAACCGAATGAACCCGGTGCGTTCTTTTCCTTTTCACCGCTCGATGTGGACTCCATGTTTGTGTTTGTCACCTTGTCGGGTCACTTGGAGCCCTGCTGCTGAGCCGGTTTTCTTCGCCACGCTTCGCTCTGCTTTGCGTTCTCTGATGAGTAGAAACATGAACATTTCCCAGAGAACCGCAACCACGTCCCCCATCTCTCCTGCCATCCCTTCTCAGGCTGTTTGCCATCTCTCCCACTGATCCCATTACCAACTGCTTCCTCACAGGAAGACGGCTTCCCTGCCTCGCTCTGGAAACAGGTGTCTCTATTGTTGCAGTGTGAGCGCGCTCTCGGACATGCTCCCACAGATCGAGACGGAGATCTGTGTACAGTAAGCGTGCCTGTCTTTTTCGCGCTGATAATCACATCCAACAATGCTCCTAAACGCCCTTCTCTCTGGATGTGAACCGGCCTCTAGCGGAGTTAGGAAATCACTCCGAAGCTCTATTGTAATGAAGTGCTTTCCTTCAGTTCAAACAAATGCTACTGGGGGGTTTTTATAAACTGTGCTGGAGCAAGAGGTGGTCTCCAGAAGTCTTTCATACTGTTATTTTCCCACAAATCATATAAAAACACCAGGTGTTTCACAGCTCTGTGTGTCGGCTTTGCTGCTAATTTATTTCCCACATCTTTTTCGATTTCACTCCCAAAACTTCTGTATATCTGCATCTTCATGTGTTTTATGAAGCAATGAGATGTAGCAGCATGAAAGCGTGCAGCGTTTGTCTGAAGCCAGAAAGTCTGCCGACTTCGGTCTTTATTTCCCCAATAAACACATGGAAATCTCAATGTAAATATCAAACGCTGTAATAAAAGGTCATGAAAGTCAGTTGCATCGCTGATGCACAAACAGTACTGAGAGCTTTTCCATTTACCTGATCCAGGTATGGTAGATACAGTTACTTTATGGTACTAATTCATCACTAATTCACGATCAATACCTTTTGCTCCTTAAAGGATCATACAGTGTAAATTAATATCTGTATAGCAAGGCAGCATGAAATACCAGTAAAACTCCAAAGCACCAGAAATGCTTTGAAAACAATAATAAATTCCACAGATGAGTAAATGACAAATAAGAATAATTGATCAAATATTGTGAGATTATTCATATTAATTGGAAAATAATAAAAATATGCAAAAGTAATATAATAAATATGATAAAGCTTCATGTGAAATAACCTGCATTAAACCAGTAGAATATCAAAACAAACCCTCATCTTCACCATTACTGCGTAAAACTCATGGAAGTGGCAACAAATGGCGTGTTTTGTGTCCGCAGACGGGTATCCGGATACTCACAATCCTGATCAATCCTGACATTTTGACTGGCTGGTATCAAAATATCGACTGCAGAATATCGACTAACCTGAACCAGATGGCATCATGGTCTTGATTTAAACATAACGCGAGGCGTATTGTTTTCATACTCATATCACAGCTTGGCTTTTTCAGAGGGTTATTTGTTATTTTTGGAGTAAGAACAGGTGTAAAGTGCATGTGCACGTATGTATATGTTTACACACCCGGGGGCGTTAACCTCAAAAGTGTGTGTTATAAAGGTGAATGTGAAGATTTCACTGATACCACAGTCATAAAGAGACAAACAGGAAGCATTTCTGTGAAACACAGCGCAGCCATCACCTCCACCAGATACACACAACAACCTCCGCTCCTCGTATCTCACATCTCCTAAACAACAAAGACAGTAAACTCTTCCACAAACACACAGGATTTGTGTTACTGATCTCGTTTCATTTGTTGGATCTGACTCCGACAGATTTTATTTCTCAACAGGAGATGGTTGAACTACAACCGATTGAGTCATTCAGCTATTTCTAAGAAAGATCCCTTCCTATGCTTGTACAGGAACATCAGCTAGAAGGAAGCAGGGATGTGTTTATCGCTTCTTTTTCATGTAGTTTTCTTTTTGTTAAAAACAAAATAAAATAAATCTCATTATGTAGAACAGAAGTGGTCTCTTCTGGGTAACACGTAATATTTAGATATCAATATCATTACCAATACATCCTCTCTCCCAGCTAATCATGCAGATGTTTGGTTGTTGTTGTTGGTTGAAAATGCACTGAGCGCCTCTTAAACATCACCAGCAGATTTGTTGTTGTTATTTTGTGCCGGTAACCAAGACTGCATTTATGGTAAAATTAGACACCAAGAGCAAAAGCTAAAAGCATGCACAAGTCCTCGCGAGTAGGTCGGAAATCACTGGTTGCATTCAGTTACTTCAAGCATGTATAATGTGAAAAGTATTGGTCCAAGTACAGAACCCTGAGGAATTCCATGATCTACCCTGGTGTGTGAGGAAGACTCATCATTTACATTTACAAACTGAAATCTATCAGATAAATATGACTGGAACCAGTCTAATGCAGTCCCTTGTCATCAATAGTGTCAAACGCAGCACTGAGATCTAAAAGAATGAGTACAGACAGAAGTCCTTTATCTGAGGCCATGAGAAGATCATTACTGACTTTCACTAGTGCTGTCTCTGTGCTATGAAGATCTCTAAATCCTGACTGAAAGACTAAAGTGCCCTGTGACAACATTGTTGTGAAGTGGCGTTATACAAATAAAGTTGAATTGAATTCTTGTTTAGCACTAGCAATTAATGCTAACTGGTTAGCTTTAGGTACCTCAGGTGCTTGGTTAGGTTTTGGCAACAAAGTTACTGAACACGGATCAGGAAAATGTCACAGTTAGGCATGAAAGCAGATCACTGTTGTCAGCATGACCTGTTCATATTTTCCTGAGTGTTCACACCAAACAGTAAATTACTCCTGACGTGACTAAGCATTGGAGGAGTTGGAGGACGAAGCTACGGATACCATTCTCAAGCTAAACAGTCAAATCAGAGTTATATCCTAACTCTAAAGTGGATTCACGCTGAAGTTTCATGAAATAAATCATGTTTTATTGCACTACAAGTCAGTGTTTTGTCTGTTTGACACATTAAAAAGCTACTTCCATTCAGCTGAGCACAAAAAGCTAAAAGGCTAATAGTAGGAAACACAACCGCTTGGATCACAACTGATCCTGTATCAAGGTGATGATCAATAGGTGCGAAATCTCAGCCTATAACACAAATGTCCTCAGAAGTCCTGCTGTTTTCATCTTCATCAGCACCAAACTGTTCTCTTCTGGGATTCTCCCACAATTTCCTTTGAGGTATAGCTGACAAACCCCTTCAGAGTCCCAGTAAACCCCCCTTCACACCATGGCATGTTGTTAAATAAGCACAAGATCCTTTAGAAGGGAAATAACAGAAATAAAGAGAGCTTCACAAATATGAAACATCAAAAGTCAAAAGGAAAGTAGTGAGGTTTGACAGGAAGATCCTGAAGAACCACACGGCTTGAACTTGATGTTTCCCTGCGATTGGCTTACGCAGGAAAATCAGCTGATCGCTCAAACATTTGTCATTTAAATGAACTGAAACCTACAGAATAATTTCACAAATTGTACATTTTAAAGTGTGTTTACGTGTCATGGCTGTTTATATTGGGGAAAAAGGTAAAGTCTGAACAACTCAGGAGAATTTACCACATCTGTAATCGTGATAAGTGGTTGTATCACAGAAAGTTAAGCTCTAGCACAAATCATTTCAAAACTAAGATAAATGAGAAATACTACTGAGAATAACAAGCCTTGAACTGGAAAATGGAAGGCCCTTTTCATCTGATTTTGGTTTATCTTGTCTCGATAATTTAACATTTTCTGCTATGTTTAACACACCGGCTGTAAATCTATGAATCAACAACAAGGATCGCCCCAAAGTTTCTGTTAATAAAAACTTACTTCATCAATGATGGGATGAACAAAGGCAGGCATTTAGCTCATAAGTGGGTTGGATCCACTAACAGACAGTGTTTCAGTGTCACTGGCTAATAAAACCAGCAAACACTGGAACACCAGTAACAGTGACCTTTTATGATGTAGACCCATCAGCTGCTGGTGCTACTGGTGCCACTTAGTTGGGATTCATGCTTGTCACACGTGTTCCTTCATCTCTACTTGCGCGCTGTTCAGGCTGTTAAAGGCTGAATCATAACAGCACAAAACTGCAAAAAAAAAAGCAGAAGTTCCCAAAATGATCTGAAGGTGGTGGTGGTGGGGGGGGGGGGGGGGGGGGGGGGGTCTGCGAAGTGTCGCAATAATGGACCCCCGTGTTCCCGTCACTCACATCCCCATCAGTTCCTGTCACTAAAGAGAAAACACCCAAACTCTGTTGAGAAATGACTTTTACTATGATTTATGAGTCAGACTGACAGAACAGCCTGAAGAGCGCGAGCGTCCTGATAAAACCTGTTAAAAGCACCCTCAGTAAACTCCTCCACCCAACCCAGCAGCACTGGTCCGTTTCCTTCCCAGCTCCTCACCTGCAGCTCACCGTCCAGCTTCCATCTCCTCCTGAAGAATCCAGAAAAGCGGCGAAGTGTCTCCGTTCAGCGGCTCTGCCATTCATTCATTCACTCACTCACACACACACACTCTCTCTCTCACACACACACACACACCGACTGCCACATCCTGGGCAAGGCCGAGCAGATCAGTGGAACCGGAGAGTGACGAGACAGCAGCTGATTGTCGCTCTCCGCTGCGCGCGCACTGCGAAATGCGCCGCGCCGCGCGCAGTGCCGCGCGCAAAGTGCAAACAGGAAGTTAGTGGGGTGCGTGAGATCACAATGAGGGAGGCTGCCACAACAGTGGAGTGCGCGCATAGGTAGGAAGTGCATGTGTGTGTGTGTGTGTGTGTGTGTGTGTGTGTGTGTGTGTGTGTGTGTGTGTGTGTGTGTGTGGATGCGGATTTGAAGGGATGTTGGCCTCCAGAAGGAAGTCATCTGCTTCGTCTTTGTTTTCACGCAAGTGTGTTTGTTTAAAAAGCTTTGTTCATTATTTTCTCAACATAAACAGCTTAATAAACAGAAATAATTAGTTTAAAAAAACAGAAAAAAATCAAGTTTTTCTGCCTTTTTTTCATGTGTGGCTCTAATTTCTGGACTAAAATAGAAAAAGAAACCAGTTTGATGCAAGATGCTGCTGATTATGATAAATTATGGAACTTTTCACTGCAAAATAAATGGTTAAATTTAACATTTGGACTATTTATGATAATGATATTTATTTATGATCTTTCTTTGCAGTGACAGCAATGATAGATCTGGTGACAAAACGTTTGTAAAGTCCTTCTTCTCTGTATATCCCCTCTACGCCAGGAAAATCGACTTCCCTCTCCTGTTTTGCTTGTCGTTTACATAATATCTGCATGTCTGACTGGATGTGAATTCCCCTTTAATGAAAAGGGATGAAAATGTGGCGACCAGTCAAACAAAACAGCAGCAGTAGATATTAACAGCGCCTGAATGCAACCAGCTCACACAATAATATTCAGGAATATGGATAGAAAAATCTGTTTCAGTTGGAAAATAGTAGAAAAATCAATCCCTAATCATTCTGCCTTTTGTATTAGTAGATATTTATAAACTTATAAGGGTCTTCAATAACTCCACAATACATTACTGTAAATTATTTATTGACATTTGATGTAATTGTCTGATTTTGTTGTTGTTTTTATGAAGAGTACATGCGAAAATACAACGTGATCATGAAAAATAGGTCAATACCTGCAATAAATATCCTGCATGACTTCTTGTTTGTTGTCACAGAAGCTTCAGCGAGGCACGTCATGTCAGGAAGTGCTGAAGGCTGTTAATAGAAAAGAAGATGCTGCTGACCAAAAAAAGAACAGATGAAAATGAGGAAAGTCTTTCTTCGGCTAGAGACAGAAGATGTAAACAAAGATAAAAATCCTCAACAGAAGAAAACAGAACAGAAGATAAATATATGTCCCTTTTCTTTGTGTCTATTACTTTTATTCTAGTCTTTTTCCCATTCAGCAGGGTTTCATTTTAAATTGTGAAGTGTTGATTGTTTTATTGATGAACCCTTGGGCAGCTCTTGTTGGAAAAATGTGACATCCAAATAAACTGGAACTGGACATTTTACAATTTTTATGTTTGCAAAAAAAGATTGTTCGGCTCTGAATTTCTCAGAAAGTTGTATATAAATAGAGAAGTAGAGATAAAGAAGAACAGCTTTTATTTGCTTTTACATCCAGACCAGAGAGTTAACTCTTTTCCAGTGTCAGACTGGAGCTGTCTGCCCATTAATGATTAAATGTGAATTATGCTGAAGACTTGAAATGCATTTGGTTTGCTGCATTCAGCAAAGAGAGGACAAGAAAAAAAAACAGCCATCAGGAACCTGGTTCTTATCAGGAACATTCACTGCAGGAAAGAACAGAAGTCTGTCTTCGTGGTTAGCACTGTGGCCTCACAGCAAGAAGGTTGCTGGTTCAAGCTGGGACGGTGGCCTTCCTGTGTGGGGTTTGCATGTCTCACCGTGAATGCATGGGTTCTCTCTGAGTTTCTTCCTCCCACAGTCCAAAGACATGCCTGCTAGCTTACTCTAAGTCAGGAGTCTGAAGTGTATTGTACCAGGGAAACACTAAAACCTGCAGGATGGTAGCTGACATGGACCGGAGTTGGAGACCCCCTGCTCTAAGTAGTTCCTAGGAGTGAGCTTTAATGGTTGTTTGTCTCTCTGTGTTGGTTCTGAAACAGACTGGCGACCAACCACAGCTTGCAGACCTCTGGTCTACAGCCACACACAATGTCTTCTGATTAAAAGTAAAACTTGTTTCCTCTTCAGCTGCTGAACAGGCCAAGTTCAAAAGGCAGTTTGCATCCAGTGGATTTAGCAAGTTATACAAAATGAATGTAAAATATGGTCTTGGAAAAGTTTGGAAATTTCCTAAAAATGCAACTAAACATTTCTGCAAATATCGAATCAGCTAATCACAGCATGTAGCCATGTAGACGTGGTGAAGACGACTTGCTGAAGCTCAAAGTGAGCATCAGAAAGAGAAAGAAAGGAGATTCATGGTTGTTGGTCTGAGTATTTACTGGGATTTTCACACAACCATCTCCAGGTTTTACAGAGAAGGTCTGAAGAGGAGAACACATCCAGATGTTGATGTCAGAGGAGAATGGACAGACTGGTTGGAGATGACGGAAAGACAACAGGAGGTCCAATCAGCACTGGTTCCAACCAAGATTAGCAGAACATCATTTCTGAAGACACAACATGTCCAGCCTGGAAGCAGATGGTCTCCAGCAGCAGAAGACCACACCGGGTTCCCTCCTGTCAGTAAGAACAGGAAACTGAGGCTACAATTCACACAGACTCACCAGAACTGGACAATAGAAGATGGAGAAACGTTGCTGGTCTGATGAGTCTCCAGTTCAGCTCCACATTCATTGTTTCCTCTCCGGGTTGGGAGTCAGGTCCTGCCTCTAGTGGAGGAGTTTAAATATCTCGATCTATAGATGACAGCAGCTGCCAGTCACTTGTCACCATTAAAACCTTAAAACGTGGTTGAATTGTAGCATTAAAAACATTGATTCTAGACCCAAAGAAGCTGAAAGTATAGCACTGCCAGTATTTAGCTGAGAACGTTTACTGGGATTGCTGCATCCCACCCAAAGTATTATAATTCTGATAGAAACCATCTAACAGGAGCTTGAATGTCTCCAGCAGCATCCAAACACACAGCAGCCTGTTATGTTGCCAAGAAACCTGAGCTTTTAGGAGGAAATCATCTGAATTCTGATGCAGAACGCCTCTATCGCATCATCAACAGTCCTGAAGACTTCTTCTGTGGTGTTGGTGTCTTTGCTCGCTGTTAAAGTAAAAAAAAAAAAAATCTGAAGACTTTCACCTCCTGCAGTTCACTGATGTTCTGGCAGAGACAATGATGGACAAACACACGGCAGAAAAACTGAGAACAGACAGCAGGCGAATCTACGTTGTTGGATAAGTTGGAGACTGGATGAAATGCTGTTCACACATTTTCCATGAAAACAACTGAGAAATGGTGATGAGGTGGAACGGGAGATTCTCATGGTGATGAGGTGGAACGGGAGATTCTCATCAGGATGAGGTGGAACGGGAGATTCTCATTGTGATGAGGTGGAACGGGAGATTCTCATCAGGATGAGGTGGAACGGGAGATTCTCATCATGATGAGGTGGAACGGGAGATTCTCATCATGATGAGGTGGAACGGGAGATTCTCATCATGATGAGGTGGAACCGGAGATTGTCATGGTGATGAGGTGGAACGGGAGATTCTCATCATGATGAGGTGGAACGGGAGATTCTCATGGTGATGAGGTGGAACGGGAGATTCTCATCATGATGAGGTGGAACGGGAGATTCTCATCATGATGAGGTGGAACGGGAGATTCTCATGGTGATGAGATGGAACGGGAGATTCTCATCATGATGGGGTGGAACGGGAGATTCTCATCATGATGTGGTGGAACGGGAGATTCTCATGGTGATGAGGTGGAACGGGAGATTCTCATGGTGATGAGGTGGAACGGGAGATTCTCATCATGATGAGGTGGAACGGGAGATTCTCATCATGATGAGGTGGAACGGGAGATTCTCATGGTGATGAGGTGGAATGGGAGATTCTCATGGTGATGAGGTGGAACGGGAGATTCTCATCATGATGAGGTGGAACGGGAGATTCTCATGGTGATGAGGTGGAACGGGAGATTCTCATCATGATGAGGTGGAACGGGAGATTCTCATCATGGATGCCAAAAACTCCACAGCATCTGTCTGATGCTTCATGTCAATATGGATCAAAATTTCCAAGCTATGTTCCTAACACCTTGCTGAATCTATGGCACCACAGTGTCTGAATAAAATGAATCCCGACTTCTCAGCTTTGTGCCCTTTATGTAAAATGGACACTTGGTCTACCGTGGGCTCACCATCTGCGGGAGGAGCCGTAGGGGTCGGGTGCAATGTGAGCTGGGCGGCAGCAAGGGGCGGGGACCCTGGCGGTCCGATCCCCGGCTGCAGAAGCTGGCTCTAGGGACGTGGAACGTCACCTCTCTGGTGGGGAAGGAGCCTGAGCTTGTGCGCGAGGTTGAGCGGTTCCGACTAGATATAGTTGGACTCACCTCGACGCATGGCTTGGGCTCTGGAACCAGTACCCTCGAGAGGGGCTGGACCTTCTTCCACTCTGGAGTTGCTCATGGTGAGAGGCGCCGAGCAGGTGTGGGCATTCTCATCAGCCCCCAGCTTGGTGCCTGCACGTTGGGGTTTACCCCGGTGGATGAAAGGGTAGTTTCCCTCCGCCTCCGGGTGGGGGGACGGGTCCTGACTGTTGTCTGTGCTTATGCACCGAACAGCAGTTCAGAGTACCCACCCTTTCTGGGGTCTTTGGAGGGAGTGCTGGAGGATGCTCCTTCTGGGGACTCCATTGTTCTGCTGGGGGACTTCAATGCTCACGTGGGCAATGACAGTGAGACCTGGAGGGTTGTGATTGGGAGGCATGGTCCCCCCCTCTGAACCCAAATGGTGTTT
Organism: Telmatherina bonti; assembly: GCF_933228915.1. Taxonomy (NCBI): domain Eukaryota; kingdom Metazoa; phylum Chordata; class Actinopteri; order Atheriniformes; family Telmatherinidae; genus Telmatherina; species Telmatherina bonti. The sequence goes on along the minus strand of NC_136621.1, from coordinate 38,400,394 downwards.
TGTTGTTGGACTTCTGTGCTCGTCATGGATTGTCTATAACGGACAGCATAAGAGTGTCCATATGTACACCTGGCATCAGGATTCCCTGGGCCGCAGTTCAATGATCGACTTTGTAGTCGTATCGTCGGACCTGCGGCCACATGCCTTGGACACTCGGGTGAAGAGGGGGGCGGAGCTGTCAACTGATCACCACCTGGTGGTGAGTTGGCTCAGATGGTGGGGGAGGAAGCCGGTCAGAGCTGGCAGGCCCAAACGTGTTGTGAGGGTCTGCTGGGAACGTCTGGCTGAGTCCCCCGTCAGAGCGAGCTTCAACTCCCACCTTCAGCAGAGCTTCAACCATGTCCCGAGTGAGGCGGGGGACATTGAGTCCGAATGGGCTGTGTTCCGTGCCTCTATTGCTGAGGCGGCCAGCCGGAGCTGTGGCTGTAAGGTAGTTGGTGCCTGTCGTGGTGGTAATCCCAGGACTCACCAGCAGTGAGGGATGCCGTCAAGCTGAAGAAGGAGTCCTATCGAGCCTTCTTGGCCTGTGGGACTCTGGAGGCAGCTGATGGGTACCGGCGGGCTAAGCGGCATGCGGCTTCGGCTGTTGCCGAGGCAAAAATTCAGGCATGGGAGGAGTTCGGCGAGGCCATGGAGAAAGACTTCCGGACGGCTTCGAGGAGATTCTGGTCCACCATCCGGCGGCTCAGGAGGGGGAAGCAGTGCTCCATCAATACTGTGTACAGTGGATGTGGGGAGCTGCTGACCTCAACTCGGGACGTTGTGGGTCGGTGGAGGGAATACTTCGAAGACCTCCTCAATCCTACCAACACGTCTTCCCATGAGGGAGCAGAGCTGGTGGACTCAGGGGTGGACTCTCCTATCTCTGGGGCTGAAGTCGCTGAGGTGGTCAAAAAGCTCCTTGGCGGCAAGGCCCCGGGGGTGGATGAGTTCCTTAAGGCTCTGGATGCTGTGGGGCTGTCCTGGCTGACACGCCTCTGCAGCATCGCGTGGACATCGGGGGCAGTACCACTGGATTGGCAGACTGGGGTGGTGGTCCCCCTTTTTAAGAAGGGGGACCGGAGGGTGTGTTCCAATTACAGGGGAATCACACTCCTCAGCCTCCCTGGTAAGGTCTATTCAGGGGTCCTGGAGAGGAGGGTCCGCCGGATAGTCGAATCCCGGATTGAGGAGGAGCAGTGTGGTTTTCGTCCTGGTCGCGGAACAGTGGACCAGCTCTATACCCTCTCTGGGGTCCTGGAGGGAGTATGGGAGTTTGCCCAACCAGTCTACATGTGCTTTGTGGACCTGGAGAAGGCATTCGACCGTGTCCCCCGGGGGCTCCTGTGGGGGGTACTCCGGGAGTATGGGGTACCGGACCCCCTTGTAAGGGCTGTCCGGTCCCTGTACGACAGGTGTCAGAGCTTGGTCCGCATTGCTGGTAGTAAGTCGGATCCGTTTCCGGTGAGGGTTGGACTCCGCCAAGGCTGCCCTTTATCACCGATTCTGTTCATAACTTATATGGACAGAATTTCTAGGCGCAGCCGAGGTGTTGAGGGGATCCGACTTGGTGGCCTCAGGATTGGGTCCCTGCTTTTTGTGGATGACGTGGTCCTGTTGGCTTCATCTGGTCGTGATCTCCAGCTCTCGCTTGAGCGATTCGCGGCCAAGTGTGAAGCGGCTGGGATGAGAATCAGCACCTCAAAATCTGAGACCATGGTCCTCAGCCGGAATAGGGTGGATTGCCCTCTCCGGGTCGGGGGTCAGGTCCTGCCTCAAGTGGAGGAGTTTAAATATCTCGGGGTCTTGTTCACGAGTGAGGGAAGGATGGAGCGCGAGATCGACAGACGGATCGGTGCGGCGTCTGCAGTAATGCGGACTCTGCGCCGGTCTGTCGTGGTGAAGAAGGAGCTGAGCCAGAAGGTGAAGCTCTCGATTTACCAGTCGATCTACGTTCCTACCCTCACCTATGGTCATGAGCTGTGGGTCGTGACCGAAAGAACCAGATCTCGTATACAGGCGGCTGAAATGAGTTTCCTCCGCAGGGTGGCCGGGCTCTCCCTTAGAGATAGGGTGAGGAGCTCGGTCATCCGGGAGGGGCTCAGAGTAGAGCCGCTGCTCCTCCGCATCGAGAGGAACCAGTTGAGGTGGCTCGGGCATCTGGTCAGGATGCCTCCTGGACGCCTCCCTGGTGAGGTGTTCCAGGCACGTCCCTCTGGGAGGAGACCCCGGGGAAGACCCAGGACACGCTGGAGGGATTACATCTCTCGGCTGGCCTGGGAACGCCTCGGGATCCCCCCCGCAGAGTTGGCAAATGTGGCTGGGGAGAGGGAAGTCTGGGCTTCCCTGCTTAGGCTGCTGCCCCCGCGACCCGACCCCGGATAAGCGACAGAAGATGATGGATGGATGGATGGATGGACACTTGGTCTCTTATCCATATGTGTTACTTTTGGATCAGTTTTGGACAAAACTGTAAAAAATTTCATTGATATATGTTGTGTTATTGTGTGTGTCCGTGTGTTTTGGGGTGGAGGGGTGCGAAGATGTGATACACAAAGATACATGAAGATGTGTGTATTGATATGTATGTATTTTAGTTGTTAATCTATCTTAAGGACACCGTGCCTGTTGATCTGTGAGCGGTTTAGGAGGGATTTTTTATGTTAAAATATGTAAAAATACCCAAATTTATTAACAAAAAAGAGAAAAATGCAAAGAATAATAATAAAAAAAAACTACCATACCAAGAATGAATAAAGTTCTGAGAGTAATGTCCACGCAGAAATACACTATGTTCCTTTAGACCCTGTGCTGGGCTGAAGGTCGCATGTGGGTCCAGATAGATCCAGACCCCTGACCTAAACCCTCTCATCGCTGACTGGAGGTGTATTGTTTATTTAATACATGGATGTCAAACTCCAGTCCTCCAGGTCCAGTATCCAGCAGGTTTTAGTTGTTTCCACCAACACAGCTGATTCAAATGAAATGGATCCATCAGCTTCTTGTCAACCTATTTATTAATTTCAGTCATGATTGTTGGAGCAGAGACAACAAAAACCTGCAGAATCCCGACCCCCGAGGACTGCAGCTTGACACCTGCAATTTAATAAGTGGTGTTCTGCGTCCCCCACCTGGAACAAACCAGAAAACACAACCAGATGTGTCCTGAATATGAGGGTTTCCCTTCATGACCACAAGATGGCGCCACAACTTCTCGAGCCGACATGCAACAGGTCTCGCGGAGCTGCAGCAACTTCAGCCAAGTTAAATCTGCTCTGAAACTGTTTTAATCTAAAAGTCTTTCTGTTATCTCACACAGATGAAGGATTTAAATAAAAGCCTGGAGTTTTGGTTTGTTTAGTCGCGGCAGTGAAAGGAGCGGACCCGCGTGGATCCACACAAACTTCTGATCATTATTTTATAATAATCTCACTCATTTGATTTACAGCAGCCTGTTCAGATTGTGGTAAAACATCCTGATTTAACTCCTCAGAGCCTCCCCCCCTCTCCTCCGTCCCCCCTTACCCCTCCACGCCAGTGTTCCGACGCGCCACCAGTGGACGTCGTTGTTCCGCGTGGTGTCACCCCTCGCAGGATGAGCTGACCTGAAGCCATGCCAAGCCAGACTAGGGAGTGCAGGAGAGGCAGGGGGGAGAGAAAGGGGTTTGGAAAAGCGCGGCAGGAGGAGGGAGACCTGCTATAAGGACACAAGCGACTCTTCAGTCCAGCCGCTCCTGTTTTTTCCTCCCAATCTGAGGAGAAACAAACAACCCAGGAAGAGCTGTGTGCGCTCGGTCAGGACAAGACTTGATTATTATTATTATTATTATTATCATTATTACTTTATATTATCTGTAATTCCCTGCAGGTAAGATATGATTTCTGGGTTCTGTCCTGTTAAACCTGACGTGTCCCTGTTACTCATTTAACTTGCTCTGTCCTGCACGCGTGCACGCCGTGTCCCCCCTCTTTCCTGCAGCTGCACACACTTGGAGAGCACCGGATCCACCATGATCAGGGCTGTGGATGTTGTCCTGCCTGCGCTGCTCGCCGTGTCCGTGTCCTGCCCGCGCGCGCTCGGCGGCTACGGGATGAGCCTGTTCGCGGCGCAGACCTCTCCTCCGGACCCCTGCTATGACGAGCACGGCAACCCGCGGCGCTGCATCCCGGACTTCGTCAACTCCGCCTTCGGGAAGGAGGTGAGGGTGTCCAGCAGCTGCGGGAGGACTCCGAGCCGCTTCTGCGTGGTGACCTCCGCGGAGAAAGGAGACGAGAGGAGCAGGAGCTGCCACACCTGCGACGCGTCCGACCCCAAGAAGTACCACCCGGCCGCGTACCTGACGGACCTGAACAACCCCCACAACCTCACCTGCTGGCAGTCCGACAACTTCATCCAGTTCCCGCAGAACGTCACGCTCACCCTGTCCCTGGGGAAGAAGTTTGAGGTGACATATGTGAGCCTGCAGTTCTGCTCCCCCAGACCCGAATCCATGGCGATCTACAAGTCCATGGACTACGGGAAAACCTGGGTCCCCTTTCAGTTCTACTCTGCCCAGTGCAGGAAGATGTACAACAAGCCCAACAGGGCGGTGATCACCAAGCAGAACGAGCAGGAGGCCGTGTGCACGGACTCCCACACCGACATGCACCCTCTGAGCGGCGGCCTCATCGCCTTCAGCACGCTGGACGGCAGGCCGTCGGCGCACGACTTCGACAACTCCCCGGTGCTGCAGGACTGGGTCACGGCCACGGACATTAAGGTGGTCTTCAGCCGCCTGCACACTTTTGGCGACGAGAACGAGGACGACTCGGAGCTCGCGCGGGACTCCTACTTCTACGCCGTGTCGGACCTGCAGGTGGGAGGGAGATGCAAGTGCAACGGGCACGCATCCCGGTGCATCAAGGACCGGGATGGGAGTCAGGTGTGCGACTGCAAGCACAACACCGCGGGGCCGGAGTGCGACAGGTGCAAACCGTTCCACTACGACCGTCCGTGGCAGAGAGCCACGGCCAGGGAGGCCAACGAGTGCGTGGGTGAGTCCCGCAGCGTGTGCGTGATGGCAGGCTGGTTGGTCACATGATAATAATAATAATAATAATAATGATAATAATAATAATAATAATAATAAAGGTTACAACGTCACGCTGCTTTTCAGTCTGACGCAACATGGAAATGCAGTGTGAAGATCCTTTTAGCCTGTTGCAGGCCATGATGGGGTCTCTGAGACCACTTGAAACGGAACCACTTAGCCTGATCCTCCACAGACATTCCTCTCAGCCCGCTGCTGGAAAACCAAAACTTTTTGGGTTTTTTTGATGAATCCAGAAAAAAAAAAACGCACCGCAGCGGTAATAGAAGGCAGATCGAACTTTTTCCCTCTCAGAACGGTTTTTAACATCTAAATAAACTGAGAAATAGGCTAAAAGTCTGTAAAATAATATTTTAAAACCCAAAAGATTTTAGTAGAAGATGAAAGCTTAGATGATAATCAGAAAAAAAAATAAAATTCTGTTGTATTTTGAAGTTTTTCGATTAAATTTCAGTGAATTCTTTTTCAATAATTTGTCAAATATTGATTAGAGCACATTTGGAAAGTTCAGCAGTTTTCACTCTGAATATAAAAGCAAAACAATAAAACTGTAAAATAACCTGAAATTTGCCCAATGAAGCTGCTAAAATGCCAGAAAAGCAGGTTAAAATAGTGTCAGAAATATTCTGCTCCTTTAACCTGAAAGTTTAAATGACCAAAGATTTACAATTGTTATGATTTATTCCAGATTTACAGATCATTCTGAATGTGGCTGCAGATTCCTGCTGGTTTTGTTTTCATGTGAGATGCTGGCAGAAGAAAAGCAACAAATAACTGAGAAGTAACAGTTTTTTGTTTTTTTTTTAAAAACAGATTATTTAGATAAATTAATCTGATCTTTAGTGTTTTAGAAAAACCTGCTTTCAGGGAGTTTTATTCCACCTTAGTTCCATTTGCACTAAAACTGTCCGTCTTATTTAGAATAAATGTTTTCTTGGTATTTATTTGCCTCAGTTTAATTTGCTTGTAAAGTTTCTGGGTAGAAAAGTTGAAGAGAAATGAGCAGAGAGTTGCAGCGGTTGGATGTCTGATGAGGTGCACCACCACAGCGAGGAGGACAGACAAGCAGAGAGATGTGTGATGAGAGACACAGACACTAAAGGTTCAGTGCAACTCCAAAAATCCCAGGACAAATCCAGCAGAAAGCAGCTCAAAGGCTGCGCCGCAGGCCTGCAGAGGAGGAGAGGCTCATGTTGTTTGACAGCCGCAGTGCATGTCGACCAGTTTGACACATGGCAGCTGTTTAAAAGGGTTTTTTGTTTGCTGGTGTCACCGGAGACAGATGCCGGTGGCAGATGTGAACACGCTGCTAAATCAACACGGCAGTTTTGTTGAAACGTCCACATACTGTACATACTGTGAGTCAGTGTGGGGTAAAGAAAGCGACCCTAAAAGTGCTTTTTGCTGTGAAGTTTGGTTAGTCCGACCAGTTCCAGCTTGCACACGCTGCCAAGAAGAGCCACACAGTTATGTTGGAAGCACTTGCATTGTTGCAACCTACAGAATATTTAATGCAGACTGTCAGAGGAAAATGTTTTAAATAGTTTCTAAATATTTTAGCGCCTGCTTGAAAGACAAGGTTGGAGTTTTAAACATCTTTTGAAGCAGTCAAATGAGCTGTGAATGAGCTATTTCTTCTATTCAGACTGAAATTCCACTGGATTTGTTTTGGAGTGAAGCGACAGGAGCTGCATGAGTTGTGTTTTCTGCAGAGCAACAGAAGAAGCTGCATGGTTTAATGTTGTGTGTTTGTTCAGTGGGATCAGTTTTAGTGTTGCTGCATGAGAAGGCTTACAGTAAATACATGTTGAATGAAAAGTCTGATGAGGAAATCTTTTCAAATGTGCAGGTGTGCTTCTGTTTTACTGCACTTTCCTGATTACTTCTATCTGGGTCTTATAGGTTACTAATGTGCTCTTTGGTGGACCTCAATCCATTTGACTTATTGACTGCAGCTAAAGGAAACACTTCTAATGCAATGAGTTGCACAGCCAGCTCCATCAGGGACCTTTTCAGTCTCACTTAAGCATAAACCCACGTCATGGAGCTCCGCAGCAGCGAGAGCTTCTAAACGCTGAGCTCCTCCTCAGGAATACCAACAAGGAGAGATGCTGACGGTGCTCCAGCTGGGCATTTTGTTCAGTACACATCAACTGAAAGTGTGTTTTCTGATCCCTAAATATACAGATAACTCAGGGATTTAGCAAAGAAAAAGTAATGAAACAATGAGGGGAAAGTATCCGGAATAATTCAGGACGATGAGGAAGGCTTGGAGGCTTGCAGGACGAGGCGGACAGGCACACTGCAGCACCGCCGGAGGGAGGGACTGAGGGGGGGTGGCGAGAAAATGAAAGCGATGGATGCAAACAGGAGGATGGACAAGGGACATGTGCCTCCCGGCCTGCAGAGAAACCTCATGTAAACACTACAAAACCTTTTTTCTCCTCCGTTCCAAACCAAGAGTCTTATTTACATGTTGAGATTATCAACATATCTCTATATTTATACCATATTTGAGATATTTTACAAATACATTTAGAAACTCCAAGTGTTGTGGCTTCACTGCTCATGTCTCGTTGCACATATTGAGGTTTTTAAGCCTTTTAAGACAAAGTAGAGGTTTTGTGTTATATTAGAAAAATATGCTAAAATTGCACATGTTAAAATTCTCTTCTTATAAGTTTTACTGTCACCAATCTCCATCTTATTACAGAAAAATTCCCTTTAAATGAAATCTTTTATTTGTTTCACGGAAGCCATGCGGGTCATTGTGGCGTTTAAATCCCTGAGTATTGTCTGCAGGCGTTCCCAGACCTGATGCCTTCTTCACCAACGATGTGTTTTATCCAAACTCTTCGTAGAGATGACTGAAACGGACACAACATGGATACGGAAAACAGAGGGACATCCGTTTCCATTTGCTCATAGGATGACTTCATCGATTTCCTTTATCTGAATATCACCAGCATGACTTTAACAGATCTGCTGCTTGGGTTTTTTCCACCTTTGATCAGAATCTGAAAGCACAAAGAACACTCAATTGTTCCCAGGTGCTGCTCAGCGGTGTCTGACTGACAGAAGCAAACAAGCTAGGCAGAGGAGTTTGCACGGATGGGTTGATATCCGTTAAAATAACTGAGTTTTAGGTCGCAGGGAGAGAGAGCGAATCTGAGTTGCTTCTAAGCCCTGCGATGCTAAAGGAAAAGAGCTAAAACAGTCTGTTTAGTGCATATGGTTCAAGTAAACATATGTCAATGCTTAAAAGCAGCTGTTCTCATCCATTTCAGAGGTTCTTTATGTTTTTATTATTTTCATGGAGCCATGCCCAAAGTCTTAATGAGGTTTTAAGATCTCTCCAGAGCAACAACCGGGGAGGGAGCGCTTTCCTGCGACCGTGCAAGCCGGGATCTATTTCAGGAATTTGCCAAAAATTTCAAAAGCAAAGTCAAAAAGCAAATTTGTACACGGTCCAGAAACATTGTGCAACAATAAAAGATTAAAATCCACCATAATTCAGGAATGTAAATGATGCTGTAAGCTAGACTGGAATGCAGCACATGTCCTGCTTCTGGCTGAAGGTGCGTTCATGTGTTCTCTGTCAGGTGTGCGTTTAGCAGACGCTTTTAACAAGAAACCAAACAGTAGAGGACGTCATAGATAGGTGCTGATCAGGCTGCTGCAGCGCTGCCAGGTAGCGCTACAAGCAAAGGTCTGTTTTTGTTCCTTTCCCTCCCTGTAACGGTCCCTTTGTTAACACTCTGGGGACGCCGGCATCGTCGGCGATGCCAGGGACCATGTTGTTTAATCGAGCATAGCTGTTGAACCATGAAAGATAGAAACTTACTTTTTTTTCCCCTCTTAATCGGGAGACTCCGGGCTTTCAGACGGTAGTTCCGGCATCACTGTAGCCCATTCATAGATGATACCGTGTTGTGTTAAAACAGGTGTTCCAATCAGAGTCTTTGTCTTTGGCGCATGACACGTGTTTTTGTCCAATCAGAGCCGATGATGCCTCAGGAAACGCCTCCAAACAGTGTCAATCACCATGCATCGGTGTCATTAGCAGTCGGATAGCTGCTTTCTGTATTTACAAGGTTGATAAATTATGAAAACAACAGCTTTTATGCACGCATACCATGTATAATTGCTCAAACAAACATTTGCATTACTCAAGTAGTTTATTATAACATAAACGACACGACGGCATCGTAACAGATGTATAACTTGGTAACAGATACAGCTGCGGTGCTTCAGTCCCCTTCAGTACCTTTAGTCATGCTTCCAAATTATAATACTCTTTATTTCAAGCAAAGGAGCCTCATTTACATAACAGTTTATGATATTTCAATTCAAAATAAAAAAAACAAGGTAAAGGACATTATGGGGCATTGAAAGGTGGTGTTTATTAGCATTTAAACTAAAAAATGTCAGGCAAGGTTTATTTCTCTAAGATACCCTTGGTCTCCAGAGGGTTAAAATACAGAAACAACTAATTGTTGCATCAAACTGGACAAAGTTCTCCAACTTTTCTGACAAACAGCAGAGTTAAACTAAACGCAGAGTTGCTCCATGAGGAACTGAGTCTCCAGCTTGCTATTAAAGGTCAACAAGGACTCTGCAGATCGAGGAGTTTGGCAGGTCGTTCCATCAGACATCGGCTGCTGGGGGGTGTTAGGGAGAAGCAGCGCCTGCTGGGAGTTTCCTTTAGGATCCTGGTTTGCTTATTGTGTTTTTTTCTCGCAGTCAGACGTGTGTTTTTATACTTGCAGGGTTTTTTTTGCATATGAATTGACCGTTACAAGGCTTTCCTCAGATGTTTCTGTCCCGTTTTGTTTGTTTGGTACCTTTCACGCTGAAGGTCTGGTTGATCTTTAAACAACTCGCCGTCGTGCAGCTTTTATGACGCGGCCTCCTTCATCTTCAAAGGTAGCGGCAGGACGCATTGTTAGGCTCCGTAACAAACAGAGCTGGGAATAAACCCCGCCGCTTTGCACTTTGCACCGCATTACTCTTCCTCACCTTCGCCGCTCATTCTGTTGTCATGCACGCACACAAGCGCATGCAGGTCTCCGGTCTTCAGCCGCAAGTTCAAAACGAGGGTGGAACGGCCTCTATCGCTCCAAGAACCTCGTTCCATGAGCTCTTATCAGTGTTTATGGCTGGTTTTGTAAACCAGCACGGAAATAAGCTGCGCATGGCCCAGACGAGCGTCCCAGCCGTCTGTTTTAGATTCAGAGACCTGCTGGATCTCTCAGACAGACAGAAACATGGCCGCCAAGCCAGCACATACTGTAAGCAACGCTGATGGTACGGTATATCAAGTGCTGTAACTAAACACGAAACAAGGCAGCCGGTTCACACACACACACACACACACACACACATGCAGTGGGAAGGCGGTGATAATGAAAACCTTTCTGCAGCAAAGGTCTGCAAATGTGAACTGAATTGCCCACATGGTAGCAATAGCCTTGCTGTCAGCTGGAAGAGTGTGTGTTTGTGTGTCCATAAGGGTGAGAGGCTTCTGCTAATTTTACTGGGAATCTATGCAGGGCATCGAAAAAGCTCGCTGCAGCTGTAATTTAAAGGCTTGGATGGATGAACTTTTAACTTTGGACAGTATTTACAGCTGTCACAGAGCTGGACGCCCAAACTACGAGAAATATTTACCTAATGATGCTAAAAGAAGAATACATTTATGGTGCTGCTGATGAGAGGAAGCAATCAAACCTTTTCTGGTTGGAGACGCACGTGTTGTCAACTGTATGTTGGCAGATGATGCCAGGTGGTTTGTTGAAACCACAACGAGGTTTAAGTGTGAATTTCAGCTTGTAAAAGGACTGAAAATAGATTAAACAGCTTGCTTCAGGACAGAAGGAAAGGTCTGTGTCTGGTACTTCAGCCTTGAGGAAGGGGTCACAAAAGATGATCTATTTTGGATTTACTGGGATATTTTGGGGTATTTTTCAGTGGGTATGTACGACACAGTTAGCCTGCTGACATGACAGGAAATGATTTCTTTCTGCTGTTAAAAAGCATGTAAACAGGTTGTGATAGTTTTGGTTTAGAAGGATCTAAAAGTCAGACTTACTTATCCAGATGGTGCAAGATGAACTTGTGAAATTAGCATCTTAGTTTTATATAAAAGACGCGTTCCAGCCTTAAATCTCAGCATTCCAGATGTGTTCGATGACACAGTGACATCTATCATGTGCATTTCTAGAGCTGTTGCTCCCCAGCAGCGTCCCGAGGCTGAGAAACCGACACTATACCATTTTTTCATCCAGAATGCGACGTGACGTTTCACTTCACGTTAAAATAAGGAAGTAGTTGTTTTTAACACACAATGTAGCTGATTCAGCAAAGAAACACAAGAAGATTAACGAGAGAAAGAGACAAAACAAGAGTTGTTGTAAGATGGTTTTTCGCTGGCTGCAGAAAGCTAACAGGTCAGGTAGGATGCAGGATGGAGGCTGGAGTAGCCGTTGATAGGGGGCGCTGACGGGAAAATGGCAAAAGTTCTGTAGTGTGTCTTTAAAATGGCAAAAACTCACTCTTCCTTCGTTTTTAGCCTGTTAAATCCGTTAGAAGAACATTTTTCTTATTTACGAAACCATCAACACTAGGAGTGGGAAAATCAAATTGAAAAATTTAAAATAGGGATTTTTTTTGCTTCACAATTTTGAAATCAATTTCTTTTGTCAAAATAACTTTTTAAAAAAAAAAAAAAAATTAAAAATATTTCCATTACAAATTTTTTTTGTCATTTTTATCGTTTTTTTTTCATCTTTTAACTTTTCGTCTTGGGCGTTATCGCAGCAAAATGATGATCTGGCTGCTGGGCTGTTTTTCCCTCATTGAAATCAAGAAAAATCACGAGCAAGGAGAAGTTTTATTTATTTTTTTGTTTTTAATCTACAAAAATCAGCAAAATCGAAGAATTGTGAGAATCGCAATTTAAATCGAATCAGCACCCAAAAATATCTGAATCGAATTGGGACTAAAGCATATCGTCACATCCATAATTAATACTAAATTTTGTTGTTACTATCGAGGATGTCCTGCGGCTTGTTGACGCATCGAGCGAGCAGAGCTTTCTTCTCGTGGAGCTCTGAGAAGTTTTCTCTGATTGGTCGAACATTTGAGGTGGGCGTGGTCAATGCAGAAATCCCTGAAGCAGAAAGCCGTCGCTTCTGCAGCTTTGTTGTTGAAAGAAAGCCCAAAAAGTTGATCCAACATGTGGCGTTTTAAGACATGGACACAACTCTGTCCTGGTGAGAAACGAAGCTTCTCGTTAAATGTGAAACAACTGGGTGAAGTTTTCATGGCACATAAAAACACTGCAGGGATTCCCGTCACAGACGAACAAACAAAAAACAACTTTTTCCTATTCTTACGGCATCGAGAACAAAAGCAAAGTTTTACGTTGAGTACTTCTTTACTTCGCTCTTCCAGAAGTCCTCCCTGATTCTCCACCTGAGCGTGCGCTGCTCGCCGCCCGCTGCTCGCCGCCCGCTGCTCGCCGCCCGCTGCTCGCCGCCCGCTGCTCGCCGCCCGCTGCTCGCCGCGGTTACTCTCACTTTAATTCTAAAGGAAAAATAATTTTAACTGAGATTCATACATTATATTCGCAGAAAGGGATGATTTAAGTAAAAGAATAGAAAGCTATTCTCACTAAAACTGCTACTTTGTGCGTTTTTACAACCAAAAATAGAAAGTTGCCATGAGTGAGATCATTCCTACTCGCCATAATTTTGCCTGAAATGGAAGCAATAGCTGTGACAAATAATGTAGATGCTGTGGAGTGTGTCAAAGCGTTGGAGCTCTTGAAGCTATTAATGTCAGCGCTTGGCAGCAGCCCCGTTCTGGAGCTGGAATTTTGGAGCTTGTTGTTGCTTGTCATGCGGTCTGTTCAAGAAGCCATTCAATCTGGATAAAATTCCAGTTTTGCCCAGATAATAAATCCTGACAGCTCTTTGAAGGGTGGAAATTATTTTATATGAAAAAAAAAAGCTCTGATAGAGTGCGTGTGTGTGTGTGTGTGCTGTGAGAAACACAAGAAAAGGCGCCGTCATAAACTGTGTTTTCCCAGCATGCTGCCTGATATCAGCGCAGCTCAAAAAGATCATTTTCATTGCAGACATTTTTTTTTCGGCCTTTGACGAAGCTCAGGTCACACTGCTTGAGATGATGGAATGTGCTCGCTTGTCAGAAAAGGCAAAAGTCTGTCCTGAAGTTTCCCAGTCGGTGTATCTGTTGTTGGGTTCGGCGTCCTTTGGGCAAACATGAGCCGATCTGCGGCTTGGTTTTCTTTCATTGCTTTGGCTGCAACACATAATTCAACACAGATCCTGCTTGCAGTGTGAGCCCGCATATCCAGCCAGCGTCTTCGTGCACGTGTGCGCGCTGGTCTCAGTCTTATATTGGTAGGAAGGCACACTGCGTTCCTCTGTTTGGCTTCAGGCCTGAACTCGCTTCCTCTTGTCACCCTGTGTGCCGCTCGGACTCACCATGGACTTCCTTACAACGTCCAGCCGGTCCTGCAGCTCCGGCTTCACCGTCATCATCAGCAGGTTATTCATTAGGCTCAGTTATCGCTGCTGAATACCTCTGAAAGGCAGCAGAGCTGAAGTAAAACCTCTTGTTTTCGGCTTTCTCTGCAGCAATGACAGCTGCTTCATTGTTTTCACTGGAAGCCTCAGAGAACTCAATCATGGCAGGTTCGCCTTAGCTGCAGAAATGCACTTTGCATTTAGCAAAAAAAGGGTTTGAACATGCTCCCAAACATCTGCAGGAGAGCTAGCTTCCAGCTGCTACCTGCCTTCGTCTCCCGCCTTTTACCTGTTTGTACGTTTGTTTTCTCTTCCTGCCAGTCGGACTCGATGTGATGCAGCGTATTTGTTCCGGAGCATGTGTGTCTTTGTCTACATTGTGCGCCGGTGGGTGTTTATGCAAACAGTAACTCTGTCCAGGATGAGAACAGCTTTTCAGCGCCTGCTGAGACGTCTGTTAATGAATTAATTGCTGCCATAGTGAAAGCTCTTCTCAGTCGGGGGAGGATCTGTGTGTGTTGTGGGTTTGGCATAAACTGCAGCTGAAGTGTGTGTGTGTGTGTGTGAGAGAGAAAAAAACAAACCAAAAAAAAAGAAACAAAGAGGGATGTGTTTGTGTGCAATGGAAAGGTTTTGTTAGAGGGAACCGAGTGATTAGTGGTAATTAAAACCCATCCAGACAAAATGTGTGTGTGTTCACACACATGAGACAGAAGAAACTCGGCTGCGTCGCTGCATGAATCACACCACGCTTGTCTCTCCGCTGTGATGAGCATCAGCGGGTGGATGCTGTGACGCAGATGCTAATCAGACAGGTCTGTCTGGAAACGTTCCCGATGTTCCTCAAGGCGTTTCTTAATGCAGCAGAACAGCTGACTTTCCAACACACACACACGTCACGCCTCACCTCCAAAGAAACTGTTTGGAAAATTCAGCTATTGTCTGGAACTGATCGTGAGCATGCTGGTTGTTTGTTTTAGATATTAGCCTGTAATTCTAAAAAAGCCATGAACAAACTCATTTCTTTATGTATATTGCCAGGAAAATAAGAAGAAGGATTTAATATAGTGAAATATCTGCAAACATCAGTGGAAATACGGTCTATAAGGCAAAAAATTTGTCTAATTCTTTAAAAAAAAACAGCTTCAAAAACCATGTTTGCTTTGAACAGCTTTATTCTTCTGCACACTTTGGACCCTGTCAGATGGATTTTACTGGAATTTCTTTGAGAAGTCTTCAGGAATTGATGTCCAGGATTATTTAAGGACTTTCCGAAGCTCTTCTTTGGATGTTTTCCACCTTTTGTTCCATTCTCCATCCAGATGATCCCACATGCTTCAATAATGTGGAGGCCCGGTCTCTGGGGTGGATTCCTCACTTCATCAGACCTGTTTCCATTGATTTTCAGTCCAGTTCTTGTGTCATTTGGCACATCTCCGCCTTTTCTCCCCGTTTCCCTTCCTTAGAAATGGCTTCTTGACAGCCATCCTTCCACAGAGACCGTTTCTGATGAGGCTTGAGTCAAAAGTAAGTCCAAATTTTTCCCCAATTTTTTCAGGATATTAATGCAATTCATCTTATTAATTTAATTTAATTTAATTTAATTTAATTTAATTTGTTTTAGCAATTTTTAAAAAAAATTATTTATCTTTTTTTTTTTTTTAATTAATTCATTACTAGTATGTACTTTTTTTCCCCACTTTTCTACTTTCCTTTAACTTTTTCAACAATAACACTTCACACCACAATGAGATATGCCAAGTTTTTAGCTAATAGCTGTTTGGAAATCACCTTGTTGGCTTAAAATGACCATTTTTTGTCTGTCACAGGCTGATTAATTCTCTGTCTTTGCGACAATCTACTGTTCTCCAGGTGTCTTAATATCCTGTTTTAAAATTGGTTCAGCTCCCTGTCGTGTGTCAACACAGTATGAACTTTTTCCTTTGGTAACTGATAGGTCAACATTAAGCCGGACTTTAAGCTAGACTGTTAATGTGTGAATAAGCAGCTGATGTCTAAAAACAAACTTTAAAAGATGAGAAAGTTTGGCTTCTTGGGAGCAGATTGGGAAGAATTGTAGGACTTTTGCACATAGGATCAACATTTTCCGCTCTGCTCAACCTATTTTCTCCTGTCAGAACCTTTACCTACATTACCCACAATGCATTACTACATGAGCTCCAGCTCCAGGAGAAAATCTTTTTTTTTTTTCAATATAAACACGATTCTTAAGTTCTCCTTTAAGGTCGCCCCTTCATGCACCGTCCAGCATCACTCACTAATCATGTCATCAGGTTTAAAGATGCTATAAGCATAATCCCGACTCATTTCTATGACAGACTCAGCAGGGCGCCCTCTCTCTTCTAAAACCAGCTGTAAACAGTTCAGTCAGTGTGTGAGTGATAAAGAAGCAGAGGGATGTTACATGTGAAGGCGGTAAGCACGTGTTTATGTGAGACCTGATCCTGTTGTTGGAGCCGCTGGTCCTGTTGAAGATCAGGCCTGATGACCTCATCACCTCTGTGTGGCAGCACCTTACCAGGAGTGTTTGCAGCCAGAGCAAACACAACATGTGGACTGAAAGCTGAAAAAAAACCCAATAAAAAGTAGCGTGGAAGGAAGGGAAGTGGTTTTAAGAGACCAAAAAAAAGGTAAATTCTTCGGCGCTGTAACCAGGCTGGAATTGGAAATATAAAAACTTCACATGTTGGTTTCTTTCTTGTACTTCCAGGTATAAAGAAACACATCACAAGAGGTACTGAAGCTGCTTCAGCATGTGTTACATTCTGCTGCAATTACCCAAATCTGCTCGCACTTAAAAATGAAAGCCCTGGCACGGTTTGTTACGGCTCCTCCAAATCTCCTTGTAGCTGATAGGGCTGAAACAGCATCAACAACAACAATGGAAAAAGAGAAAGAAGGAAAGAAAGATACTCTTTTGTGTGTGTGAGAGAGAGAGAGAGCGAGAGAGAGAGAGAGAGAAATAAAGGAAAAGGAGGCTTTTGTACAAGCAGCAGCTCAGCGTTTGATTCAAGGTGAAAGTCCTGGCAAAAACGGCTCTGGCAACAGTCGCACTGCTCGCCGACAGGACCACCAAGCACGAGCGTGAGCGCAGTGAGCTCAGTGAGCTCAGTGCACAGGTCCGTAAGACGCGCAGCTACACATGATTAATGGCTTGATGAAGTTCCACCTCCGTGCAACAGCCTGCCGGGCAGATTAGAGCGCCCCCCGTTGTTTCTCTACCTTATGGCTGTCGTCATCGGAGTGAAGTGCAACCAGCTGGAAAGCTGTAGATGTTCAGCACTGTGCAGAAGTCTCCAGCCGCCTCTTGTTCCTTCAGTTCTCCAGGATCCTTGAAGGACTTTCCAGACCTCTTCTTTGGATGTTTTCTGCTTTTTACTCTGTTCTCTGTCCAGATGATCCATGCAGCATTCCTCAGTCTTGTCTCCATACGCTCCTTCCGTAAAAATGGCTTCTTGATCGTGATGAACAGATTCTGACGGTTTTTCCAGCTGTACTTGTAGAAGACGCTGCAGGTTGACCCATCTGATACGTCACACAGTTAACCAACCAGTTGCTGCACGAGGGTTGGAGGTTATGCCTTAAAACGTTGAAGAACTACTGATCTAATGCAAGATTGTCAAACTCACTTTCTTTCAGGGACGACATACCACGGCTGTAAGAAAATATCCATATCTCAATATTTTTCCGTGACAATATTCTAATATTCAAAAGGAACATTTTTTTAATGAACAACAGATCATTACTGATAAGGCAGATTTTAATTTCTTTGTTCGTCTTGTAAATAAAGATCAAATGTTAGTATTTGTTCTGAAATGAAATGTAGATAACCCTGTTCTTATTCAGTAAGCTGATGTCAAGCATGTATGATACATTATATTGCACGATATCACAAGAAATGGTATTGCCATATTCTTTGCACAACACACTCCTACTACATACCATACAGTTTGATGTCAGTGTTTCGGATTAGTGAAATAACATCATTATAACCTATAAATAGTGAAATACAAATATTTTTGTGGAAAAAGTAAATTATCAATCTGTTTGAATTCACAAAACTTGAACAACCAGAAATTTGTTGAGAAAATTTCGTGCATTTTCAATTCATTCATTCATTTTCCAAACCGCTTAGTCCGATAAAGGGTCACAGGAAGCTGCAGCCTATCCCAGCAGTCTTTGGGTGAAAGGCAGGGTACACCCTGGACAGCTCGCCAGTCCATCGCAGAGACACACAGAGACAACCAGTCACACTCACTCCTATGGGCCATTTAGAGTAACCAGTTAACCTAACATGCACGTCTTTGGATGGTGGGAGGAAGCCGGAGTACCCGGAGAGAACCCACGCATACACGGGGAGAACATGCAAACTCCACACAGAAAGGCCACTGACCAAATCCTCAGAACCAGCGACCTTCTAGCTATGAGGCCACAGTGCTAATCACCATTCCACCGTGCAGTCGTACAGACTCATAATAGGGTGGAGGTGTGGTACCAAGAACAGGAGAAGGGAGCCAGAGTTGCAGAACTAAGAGAGTTTAAACCAGAAAGTTCAGAAGGCAGAACTAACACGAGGAGCAGAATAAACGCAGGGAATTAACACAGGGTTGTGACACATGGGGGATTAAAACAATGATCCAGTAACAAGGAACAGAAAGCAAGAAGTATATAAACACACACACACACACACACATAACAAGACACAGGTGGAATGATTTTAACTAATGAGACCAGGTGAAGTTATGAACAGGAACGCAACACAGGAAACTAGACATAAAGGAACTGGGAAAACTACAAACTAAAACAGGAAACTAGACATAAAGGAAAACTACAAACTAAAACAGGAAACTAGACATAAAGAAAAACTACAAACTAAAACAGGAAACTAGACATAAAGGAACTGGGAAAACTACAAACTAAAACAGGAAACTAGACATAAAGGAAAACTACAAACTAAAACAGGAAACTAGACATAAAGGAAAACTACAAACTAAAACAGGAAACTAGACATAAAGGAACTAGGAAAACTACAAACTAAAACAGGAAACTAGACATAAAGGAAAACTACAAACTAAAACAGGAAACTAGACATAAAGGAAAACTACAAACTAAAACAGGAAACTAAACATAAAGGAAAACTACAAACTAAAACAGGAAACTAGACATAAAGGAACTGGGAAAACTACAAACTAAAACAGGAAACTAGACATAAAGGAACTGGGAAAACTACAAACTAAAACAGGAAACTAGACATAAAGGAACTAGGAAAACTACAAACTAAAACAGGAAACTAGACATAAAGGAAAACTACAAACTAAAACAGGAAACTAGACATAAAAGAAAACTACAAACTAAAACAGGAAACTAGACATAAAGGAACTGGGAAAACTACAAACTAAAACAGGAAACTAGACATAAAGGAACTGGGAAAACTACAAACTAAAACAGGAAACTAGACATAAAGGAAAACTACAAACTAACACAGGAAACTAGACATAAAGGAAAACTACAAACTAAAACAGGAAACTAGACATAAAGGAAAACTACAAACTAAAACAGGAAACTAGACATAAAGGAAAACTACAAACTAAAACAGGAAGCTAGACATAAAGGAAAACTACAAACTAAAACAGGAAACTAGACATAAAGGAACTGGGAAAACTACAAACTAAAACAGGAAACTAGACATAAAGGAAAACTACAAACTAAAACAGGAAACTAGACATAAAGGAAAACTACAAACTAAAACAGGAAACTAGACATAAAGAAAAACTACGAACTAAAACAGGAAACTAAACATAAAGGAAAACTACAAACTAAAACAGGAAACTAGACATAAAGGAACTGGGAAAACTACAAACTAAAACAGGAAACTAGACATAAAGGAAAACTACAAACTAAAACAGGAAACTAAACATAAAGGAAAACTACAAACTAAAACAGGAAACTAGACATAAAGGAACTGGGAAAACTACAAACTAAAACAGGAAACTAGACATAAAGGAAAACTACAAACTAAAACAGGAAACTAGACATAAAGGAACTAGGAAAACTACAAACTAAAACAGGAAACTAGACATAAAGGAACTAGGAAAACTACAAACTAAAACAGGAAACTAGACATAAAGGAACTGGGAAAACTACAAACTAAAACAGGAAACTAGACATAAAGGAAAACTACAAACTAAAACAGGAAACTAGACATAAAGGAACTAGGAAAACTACAAACTAAAACAGGAAACTAGACATAAAGGAACTAGGAAAACTACAAACTAAAACAGGAAACTAAAACTAAGAAACAAAACAAGAAACCAAGACCAAAAACACATTCGTGGGTCATCCCATATAGTGCCACCCAGTAACCAATAATTAAAAATGAAAGTAAAATATTATAGGAGTAAAATTGTTGCACTATTATTTTTAAAAAAAAATCATGCATAAATTAATTTTCACTTCAGTGTTTTAATTAAGTTTCTTTACAACAGACAAAACACTAAGTAATAATTTAAGCAAGTTTATTTGTATACCACATTTCATGTATCAGACAATTCAGTGTTTTACAGAAAACATTAAAAGCATTACAGATTGTGCAAGAAAAACATTAAAAAGTAGTAAAAATCTGCATCAAATAGTAAAAAAATTATTTTTAAAAATCATAAATGAAATTAAAATGATCAAAATGAAGTTAAGTAAAGTTACAATGTAGCTTCATGCAGAGGCACTTCGGCATGTTTTCCTGCTTCGGTGTCCTTCATTGAACCAACCGTCTTGCATCCTGTCTCTTCTCTGATCTCTCTCCAAACAGTAAAAGTCAGTCCACTTGTGACTTCTATCAAAATTGGGAGATTTCTGTTCATCACTTCCTATGATTGTGTTCTCTTGTAAATTGTTGTGTTGATATTCAGTTGCTGGTGTGTAGCACCGTGCCAGCAAGCAAAACACAGCTGTAACATGAAACCCTGGGCTGGAAAAAAAACAGGCGCTCGAAGTCATGAAGCGTTGCTTAAAGTTTTCTGCAATGTTGACATAACGCTGGTCTATTCCTCGAATTAGATGCCATTTGTCTGCTTTCATGACCTCATAGGTGCATATAAACCTTGCAAAGGCACAATGGTGTAAAATGGAGAGGAAAAAACATCCCATGTCCAAAGAAAAGCCTTGATTTTCTTTAAAAAACAAAAAACAAAAACAAAAACAAAAATACCCCCAAAAAACAGGAAACTACCGCAAAAAAAAAGCAAGTTTAAAAACCGATGAGGAACTCTGGGTCCTCGGAAGCAAATATAAAGAAATTAAACCAGACTAAAGACTTTTGCGCAGAACTGCTGATAAAGTTTGTTAAACAGCTAAAGATAAAAGCAAATATATGAAATGCTTTTGTGTCTGGATCTTATACATGCCATCATTTTTCTCTCTTTCACACAGACACACACACACACACACACACACACACACACACACACACACACACACACACACACACACACACACACACACACACACACACACACAGAGTCTCAGAGAGCACCTGTGACAGATCACGCAGAGTTAAACAATTTCATTGTGCGTCAAACACACTCACATGCTGCCAGAAAAAATACTTTCCTGTAACTCCTCTGGTGTGTGTGTGTGTGTGTGTGTGTGTGTGTTATTGGTGAAACCTGAAAGAGATTTATCAGCTATGTTTTTGTCTTTTCCATATAAGTCATGGCACAAGCAGTGTGTATCTGTGTGTGTGTGTGTGTGTGTGCATAGCAGCTAGCAGGTCACCAGAGGTTTGTAGCACTCGGTTGCCATGGATGCTTTTAAATCACAGTTGTGTTTGTGTGTTTCTGTGTGTGCATCCTAGTGATTGTCTGTGGAACTGACAGTGGTACATTCAGGCTTGCCACGACTTTTGCGTCCTCTTCCTCCAGGATCGAAACGTTCGGAGCTCAAACGAGCTGGGAAATAAAGCTGCAGCTGAACGCATGTTGGCATGGCTGTACACACACACAGCAGTCAGCAGAGAGCAGTTTAAAGTAGACAGAGTGATGAGCACCATGTGTTTGTGGATGAAAATAGTCTGAAATGAGCAAAAACGTACAAAATAAAACATGTTTATTGTTTAAAAAAATCTTAAATCTTCGAAACAGCTGGTGAATTTTAGCAAACAGCTTCTTGCATTTAGGACGGGGAGGTTTTAATGACAGCCAGTGTGACTTTTGCATGAGTAGTTATGGTTACATGATGTTTTTTAATTTCTGAATTAATTTGTAATTAAATTATTCTAAATTAACAGTATTGTCCTACGAGTTTGCATGGAAATAATAAATCTGAATGGTTATACATGGAAACATCCTTTCCACATCCTTACTTTATTCTGCTTCAGATTGGCAGGTTGGGAAGCGTTCTGATTGGAGAGAACGCATGACGTATTTACGTTTACCAGAAATAAACGCAGTTCATTTCCTGCTTCTCGTGTCTTTTGTCGTAACATGTAAAACTTCGTATTAAGAACCAGTTTCACAACTATTTTTATTATAATTTTGAAGCCGCAGCTCGACACCAGTATACTACTTCACTTTTTTTCAGACTACCGAAGACAGGAGGCAAAACAACGCGCGGAATTTGTGCGTCATCGGGATGGGACAAGGTTAACTAGCATGTACAGAACGATCGGAATTAACTAACAAAGGTTTACGTGACAGAGGAATTACTCAGATCGGATTTAAAATACGAACAAACCAGACATTTACTTCAGAATTAAGTTTAATTGTATTTTTTTTCTTTTTCAGGATTTACACGATCATTTTTCATCAGTTTAAAGTGGATTTAAGTTTTATTCAGAATTAAAGAGGAATTAAAACTCTCAACGTAGCCGCTTGCTACGTTTACATGGGAGTTTTAATTCCTGTTTAATTCCCAATAAAAGTTAATTCCGCTTTAAACTGATGAAAATCGATCACGTAAACACTTCATTCCTAATGCTAATTTCTATCGGAAATTAAACTTAATTCCGATGTAAGTGTCTGGTTTATTTGTATTTTAATCCCGAACTATTTAATTCCTCTGTCATGTAATCCTTCGTTCCACTCCAAGTTAATTCTGGTCGTTCTGAGCATGCTCGTTACCTTGTCCTGTCCCGATGACGCGCGTTGTTTTACCTCCCGTGTTCGGTGGTCTATCTTTCTTCTCCTTCTCAGTTGCTGCAGAAAGTGAAGTAGTATGCTGGTGTTGAGCTGCTACTTCATATTTATAATAAAAACAGCGGTGAAACTGGTTCTTATTATGTAGTTTTTACAATTTACGACTGAAAAGACGAGAAGCAGGGAGACAACTTAGTTTATTTCCGGTATACGTCATACGTCACGTGCCTCTGTCCAATCAGAACCCTTCCCAACCCGCCGCTCTAAAGAGGAATTAAGTGAGGACGCGTTCCATGTAGACGTTCATTCAGAATTATTATTTTCATGTAAACTCATAGGAGAATACATTAATTCCAAATTATTTAATTCCAATTTATTATTTCTGAATTAAAAAAACATCATGTAGCCGTAGCCGGTGTGTTACTGTGGTTGTGTGAAGTGGAATGCAGGCTTCAGAGGGGGGTACTTTGGGGGGTCATCTCAATTTGCCAGGGGTGATCCCAGGTTAATCCATCACTCATTAGCTCTTGCAGATAAGGCCCAAAGTGGGGTGAGGGGCTGTGAATCCACACTTTCTCTTCCTTCCTTTCTTCCTTTCTGTCTGTCGCAGACATCTTACACAAGTCTGCACGATGTGTCTTTCACACACAAAAAGGAAAATGAGCACATTTTATCATATGAAGCAGTGAACTAAGTTTCTTTTTTTATCAGTATTAGAAAGAGAAAAATGATGGAAATGGAAACAGCTTTCCAAAATTAGCTCTGACAAAGTCAGAGCTGATTTAAGTTAAGAAGAAAGACGAGTAATAACCTCCAAATCAGCTGAAAAGAGTTCCTGAAGACACCTAGCATTCATGCTGTCTGTAGCCATTTGTAAACAACTGGCTTTTTTTTCCAATCTCAGCTCCATGGTCACCCCATCTGTTTCAGGCACATCCGTATATTCACACTGAGAAATGCAGCTACATGGTGTTGACTCTTGAGTGCCCAGATTGTTAGCCGTCATCGCTACATAACCAGCGGTGATTTTTCCCAGATTTAGCAACTTTCAGACCCTCTTGGACATTTTTTCTTCTGTAAAACAAGCAATGAGCAACAGCTTTAGTGTCTTTTAGAACGAATCCTAGTTACTTCACAGAGAAGACTCACCAATATTACTGTGCAAGAACAGGGTCAAGATGTGTTCTTTGTAAAATAGGTTGCATTGATTTAAACATTGATCAGTAAATTTCATCTGAAGTTCTCAATAAGAAGTTAAGAAAACATGATTTCCACTGCATGTGTTGTGCTTCATGTCCAACAGGACATCCTCTGCCTCCCTGTCCTCACATTTCAATCAGCTTCTGTTAAATGTTTAGTCTTTGTTTAGTTTGCTCTAGCCAGGCCCCAGCAAATAAAACACCTGGTAAAATAAAGCTGAATTAATAAAATAAAATAAAATAGAATAAAAGATGCTTGAATGAGCAGAAAAAAGTGCAAAAATCTGCAGGAAAAGTCAACAATAAGCGTTCTACAGACATCTCCACGTGTAAATGCAGCTTTGGAAATGTACCTCAGCTTTGTAATTACACAAAAATCCAGATATCTTTCCTTCTGTGGCCTAAGCCGCCCCCCCCCCTCTCGCTGGCCCTGCTGTCTGTGGGACAATACAGCCAATTAATTAAGGTTAGTGTCCTCCTAAAAGGAGAGGGAAGCCTTGAAAGCACTGGCCTCAGCTGATTTAGCTCCTCCGTGAGGCCCATTATAGAGAGAGAAGAGAGAAAGAGAGACTTTAGGGGTGACCTTGTGTGAGCAGAAGAAAAAGAGAGAGGGAGTCGCATAAAGACAGAGAGAGGCTCTTGACTGAGCGCGCTCCCAGCATGTGCTGTTTAAATAGCTTCCACTGCTGCTGGGTTTTGTGGTTGCAGAATAAGAGCGGCGGTGTGGGCTGTGTGCTGGTGGCGGGCCGCTGTGCAGACCCCCCCCCCTCAGCTGACTAAGTCATCAGGTTCCCGTGTGAGCCCCCTCGCTGCTTCTAATAACAAAGGGTCCATATCGCTGGAGGACCACAAAGCAAACAAATGGGTCTTATTATAGGGGTCGATAAGGAAATTATAAGGAAATTGAGTCATTAATGGTAATATTTGTGTTATGAGTGTATGCGGTGAAAACTCATTTTCACATGGGGCCCCTTGGTGCTTTTTCTGAAGCTAAAACCTGGATGTGTTTGACACGAGGAGAAAAACTTGGCCTGGTTCTCAGTCTTCCTGTCCGTCTCTGGCTGTCTCGTCTCCAGAGACACATGCAGATACTGTCAGAGATCATGTAGCAGGTCTCTGTAGACATCCAGATGTCCACCTGAAGATAAGAAGCAACTGAAGAATTTTACCTTTTTCCCCTCCTTTTTTTTCCACAACATTTTTCTTTTAGGGTTATACTTTCCTTCTTGTCTTTTCCACCGCGCAGCCAGGTCAACGTACTGGCTCGAGATGAAAGTTGAGGTATGATAGCCAACGGGAGATGGTCTCCCAGAACAAAAACAGAAAAACTCAAAGCTCTTATTTTTATTTATTTATATTTTATTAGATATTATCTATATTTTATATATTATATTTTATTTATTTATTATTTTATTTATATATTATTTCACTTATTTATTTATTATTTTAATTAATTTATTATTTTAAATTTATTTACTATCTTAATTTATTTTATTATTTATTTTTATTTATTTGTTTTTATTTTATCTCATTTTTATCATATTTTATTTAATCTTTGGGGATAAATAAAGTATTTTTTCATTTTCATTCATTCATTCATTCATTCTACATGCATCCTTTCTCCAACAATCAAACAACTCCAAATCACCTCGTCTGCATGTCATTCAGCTCTGCAGAGGCCTGGTAACGAGACGTTCATTTGATGCAGGTGTGCTGCAGGATTGTAGGTCTGGAGAACTGGACTTGGGCTGTACACAGTACTGTGAGAAAATCTGGACTTGTTTCCAGGATCAGACTTTTGCAGTCAAACGAAAGCAGGGGGAGAAACTCCAGCTGGTTAGAGGTTGACATTTTGACAGATATGGACATAATTAATAGTTTGACACTGTGAAAATCTTGCAGTTGTGTAGAGGAACATAATTATCACATGATTCATAAAATGAAAAATGCTTTGCCACATGTAAATGAGAATAAGAATGCAAAATTCTATCCCAACTCAAGCAATGTAATCTGAATTTTGCCTTATTTGCAGTGAAGTCTGCAAATGTTGCATGCATGCATTGCTACTGTTGCTGATCTTTAGCACTGCCTTTATCAGTTATCTACCTGCTGATAAGTAAAAATGGCTTGTGTTGAACGGTTTTTCTACTTATGGAGCCATTTTTCTCCATCTGAGCAGCTTCAAGTTGAACTTAACTCATGTTTCTAAAGCTGCAGCTTATCTAAAGGCATATTTCTCTCGTAAGCATGAGGAAAGCGGATACATGTGCAGCTTTACCCTGATTTAAACCTTTATTTTATCTTTTATTATTTTATTGCACACTGTGTTTGTTTTGAGCAATTTAATTTTGTTGCACATCATAATGTAAAGACAGTAAAGTAAATTCTATTAGATTTTCTATCATCGGCCACACAAAGCAGCAAATTTTCCGCTTCCAGGAAAAAAAGACAGTATTGGATTTCTGCTCGGGGTTTCCACAGCGGTGGGCGGGAAGTTTAATTATCTCAGAGTCCTAATAACAAACAAGGTCAGTGAAAAAATAAAGAGTGAAGCGATCCCAAACAAAGATAGAAAGAAAAAAGAAACAAACTTGTTAGATTTAAGGAAAAGAAAAACAGCGGCTGGTGCTGGAGCTGCTGCCACGGCCGCTGACCTCATCGGAAATGACACCTACCTCGCCAACGTGTGGGTTTTGTTTCACACAATCCTGATTAGAGCACGATACACGAGTCAGGAATGTGCCGATTGATCGTAGGTCTAATATAAATGCTCCAGTTGATCTGTATTAAATGTGTTTAAACAGTCCTCTGTTTAGTTTTCGTGGCTTCATAAATCAGCTGCGAGATGTCGTGTCAAAAAGCTGCGCTTACAGGTCAAAGTATTTTCTCAAGCCATTTCCATTAGATTAAGTTTAAGTGGTCTATTTGATAATCACCAAAAAATTTTCCTGGCCCACCAAGCGGCACAATCATCCCGTAAGTAAGAGCCGACCTCCTGCCAGAGCAAACACAGGAGACATCAACAGAATCAGCAACACATAGGGGCAAACAGCGCTGCTGACACACATTTCACAACCACTTCCTCTCAATGTGAAGCTCATTACAGCCGTCTTTACACTGAAACCTATAAGGGATGAAGAAGTCATTTCCTGAATGCCTTTTGCAGCCGATGGCTACATGGGAATACCATAGGAAGTTTTTAAAGCTGCTGGTTTGCTGCTTTAGCATATCAAGCTGCCTCTTTCCTGCCTGATGTCTTCAGAACAGATTTTATAATAAG
Source organism: Telmatherina bonti (assembly GCF_933228915.1). Classification (NCBI taxonomy): domain Eukaryota; kingdom Metazoa; phylum Chordata; class Actinopteri; order Atheriniformes; family Telmatherinidae; genus Telmatherina; species Telmatherina bonti. The sequence goes on along the minus strand of NC_136621.1, from coordinate 38,373,145 downwards.
CTGACATCTGAAATGCGCTGAAACATTAAATGGCCTGTCCAGCGGCGAGCTTTTCTTTGCTTTCCGTAGCTCCACTCATTTGTTTTCATTTTATATCGGCAATTGTCAGGTAGAAATGTCTGTCTGAGGTCTCATTGTGACATAGCTTTAGTTCCTCCCATTCATGTTGCCAGTTTTCCACTCTTATATGAGTCTGTGGCTACTTTGGAAACAACTTAATCCATATTACACATGCAATAGTATGCAGTTGGTGATGTACTACATGTACTACAGTAATATTGCACAATACTGGTTCCTAATATGTGGTATGCAACGCCATTTTTAGTTCATTTCCAGCAGAAATAAACAATGAATTACTTTGTTCAGCTTGCTAAATGCTTAAAGAAACAGTAGAAATCTACGTAATTTCTGCTGTCATTTTCTGTTTTATCCAAAGCAACTTACATGTGAAAAGTGATCAATAAACCCAACACACACGTCTCATTGGTGGGAGGAAACCGTAGTACCACACATGCACAGGAAGAACATGCAAACTCTACACAGGAAGGCCACTATTCAGAGCCGAGGCTCGAACCAGCGACCTGCTGTGAGGCCGCAATGCGAACCACTACGCCACCATGCAAAATGTTATTTAATGAAGGAGAACATCCGACTGAAGGTGTTTAAGTATGATATCTGGAGTAAAAAACAATTAATCAGGCATAAAATTTAAATTAAAATGTCAGATAATGTTTTATTAAAACAAACAGTTTATTTTGGATAAATACATCATACTTTTTATAGGTTTATTTTAACCCTTTAAGGCTTAACTCATCTAAAAATAGTAACAAAAAGTCTAATTTTAAAAAAACAAAAAGTAACTAAAATGTTAATCAAACTTTTTGGGGATATTTACTATTTATTACCACAAGATATGTCAGAATTATTGTGTAGCCTTCTGCTTCCTGGTATATATAAGTGGCAGAAGACAAGCGTCACACTGTGTTTAACAGGATAGAAGTTTTTAGCATTTAGTAATGTAATACGTCACGTTGGGCTGTGGAACGTGTGTCACTGTGAAACAACTTTAGTGATAAATGAAGTCATGTCCTACTCTTATCAAATTTAAAAATATCCTAAAAAAACATATATTACAAACATACAGGACAGAATTACTTTGACTTTTGTATAATGTATATATGTGCATGTGCATTTCTGTCATTATACATGTACATGTATGTATGTATATACATCTATGTACATGTAAATGTGATTGTACATAACTATGTGTGAGAAATTTAATTTAATTTGTGGAAATTATCACAAGCAGTTCAAATGTGAGAAATTATCCATTTATAAAGTGAACAACTGAAGAAACATGTCATGATAATGATTTTTTTTCTTTTTTCATTGAGTATCGCTAAGAAAATCCATAATCATTTATTGGTGCGTTATGTTTTCTTTTTTTTAAAAAAAAAAAGGGGCAGATATTACAATTATCAACAATGTTCTTTTTTCTGCTCCTTTTCGAGCATGGTGCTCTGTTTGTTTTGTTTTTCTACTGTAAAGTCTTGTTTTACGTTTTGTATGACCATGTAAGAAAAAAAAAAAGGGGGTTAATAAACTATAGATATAATAATAGTAATGAACAGAATAGGATATAAGAATAATACGAACCCAGGAAGGATCAGTTGGACCAAAATATGCTACAACCTTTTAACCCTCCTCAAACTTTTGTCTGTTTTGTTGTGTGTTGCGGCTAGCGGCTAAACTTAGCGTACGCTGAGTGTGTCTTTGGTTTGCTTGCTCTGGCAGAGACTCGGCCCGCTCTAACTGCCTTCTGCTGACGACTAAATTGAGGTTTTAAGTTTCTGGATCAGAGGGGTCTCTTTTCCTCCATCTCCACTTCCCAAATATATCCTTCCTGCCTGAGTCAGAGGTGTCACGTTTAGTTACGGAGGAGCCAAAAGGCTGAAGATTTTGCTGGCAAACAATACGTCCTAGAAAAGAAGTGATGGCTTCTGTTCGTTATTGCGATTAAAGCAGTGGATGTAAGTGAATGTGAGTTTGGATGAGGTCTTGTTACACTCAGACGGGTTCGGTGGAGCTTCTGGAGCCTTGAACTGTAAAAATATCTTTGCTCCATCAGTGTCAGAAACACTCGTCGTGGACCCGACCTTCTGAATATCTAGAAGTTCTGTTTCCTGCTGCAAACCAGCATCACGTCTCTTTTTTCCAAGTGCATCGTTAAAAAGATATCTTTAAAAAGTTATGGTGTTGTTGCTTGCTGTCTCCATGGCTTGCAGATCTTTGGCTTGAGGCATTGAGTTCATGATGCAGTTCAGGTAGTTTGTTCTGCAGATATTAAATACAAAAGAGGAAAAGAGAGAAGGTCCAGAGGTCCAGTTCTTTGGTTGGATTGTTGCCACGCTGTTGCCTCCCTGTTCCCTGGAGGGTTTTTTTAGGGTACTCTCCAGGACCGGCGGCGGCTGTGTGGGCTGTGTGGACTCAGGACGATGTGGCGCCAGGCAGGTTCAGTAATGTTTTAATTAAGCTGAAAAACAATAACTACAAACTGGCAAAGGCGAACTAAAACCAAGTGGTATATACTATAGATCGTATATAAAAGATGGGCGGAGCCTCTGTGTCGTCACCCATAGGTTTCTGAAGAGCTGAATTGAAGCTCATTGGGCGGTTCCTACCATCATCATGCAGGTCGAGAGTGGCGATGTGAGCGTGGTGGTGGGTGATTGACATCTAGCGAACTCTAACCTGCCTGTAGCTAAGAGCTATCTGAGCTAACCTGGAGATAACAGGAGCTAACCAGCTAACAGAGGCCAGCGGACTAAAGCTAAGTCACAGTGTTAACCAGTTAAAAACCGCGGTTGTTCTACGGTCTTCTTACTTGAAGCGGGAGATTGGGTACCTGTCAATCAAAAGGACACGCCCCTAAATATGCCAAATTTCGAGAGGAAATTAAACAGATGAGTTGTAAAAGAAAATTCACTCCCACCACAGCTGTCATGAAGGCAAACCTAAAATGTTTTTTGAACCAGGCTGTACTTTTGCTGTAAACATGTTTATTTCTGCTGTAAACATGTTTATTCCTGCTGTAAACATGTTTATTTCTGCTGTAAACATGTTTATTCCTGCTGTAAACATGTTTATTCCTGCTGTAAACATGTTTATTCCCGCTGTAAACATGTTTATTACTGCTGTAAACATGTTTATTCCTGCTATAAACATGTTTATTTCTGCTGTAAACATGTTTATTCCCGCTGTAAACATGTTTATTTCTGCTGTAAACATGTTTATTTCTGCTGTAAACATGTTTATTCCTGCTGTAAACATGTTTATTCCCGCTGTAAATATCTTTATTTCTGCTGTAAACATGTTTATTCCTGCTGTAAACATGTTTATTCCTGCTGTAAACATGTTTATTTCTGCTGTAAACATGTTTATTCCTGCTGTAAACATGTTTATTCCTGCTGTAAACATGTTTATTCCCGCTGTAAACATGTTTATTTCTGCTGTAAACATGTTTATTCCTGCTGTAAACATGTTTATTTCTGCTGTAAACATGTTTATTCCCGCTGTAAACATGTTTATTTCCGCTGTAAACATGTTTATTTCTGCTGTAAACATGTTTATTCCTGCTGTAAACATGTTTATTTCTGCTGTAAACATGTTTATTCCCGCTGTAAACATGTTTATTTCTGCTGTAAACATGTTTATTCCTGCTGTAAACATGTTTATTCCCGCTGTAAACATGTTTATTCCTGCTGTAAACATGTTTATTCCTGCTGTAAACATGTTTATTTCTGCTGTAAACATGTTTATTCCCGCTGTAAACATGTTTATTTCTGCTGTAAACATGATTATTTCTGCTGTGAAGTTGGTCTTTTTAACATGGGAGTCTATGGGGATTCGCTCTGTTTTGCCGCCCCTAGTGGATGAAGGGGGAACTGCAGTTTCTGCGGGAGGTTGCTGCTTGGTGGAATACACACGGAAACAAGACAACAAGACACGTGTGGAGTGGATAAGCTAAATGAAACCAGGTGAACTAACGAAACAAAGTGAGACAGACAACAAAGAACTAAGGACGCACAAAACCTGCAAACCATGACAGGTACAACCAACTGGGAGTAGACCAGGAGAGACCAGGAACATACTGGAGGGACTGAAAATCTCCAGCTCTGGAGTGGCTGGAAATTAAGTTTTCCTCCCAAACCCGTTGCCTTCATGACTCTACTTCAGATGAAGAGAGGAAAACGGCTGGATGGCAGTTATGGGGTTATTTAATTAAGAAATAGACCTGTAGGCATAGTCGTGTCGTTATGTCGCAATCAAAGCAGCCAAGTGCAGAATCATAGATGGATATCAAAACTTTATTTAAAAAGATAATATTAATAATAAAAAAAAAGGTTTTAGCAAGTACATCATTTAAAGCTGATGAGAAACTCCGACAAAACTGGACATTATTATTATTAATTAGGATCTGACAACGAACAAGGAACTCCTGGAGAATAAATACCAATGGATGGGAAGCAGGAAGTCAAGAAAACAGAATGCACAACTCGCTAAACTAAAATATTATAAGAAAAAAAAAGTCTGAACTGGACCAGATCTCAAACTCAGACCTAAACAAATTCATAAAACATGTTTTAACTCCTATAAATTCCAGCACATTGACTCAATTCTCAGCTCATTGTCGGCCTGCAGTTCCTCCTGGCTGGAATAAAACTGCATAAACGACAGCTGTCTTCTTACTTTGGCTCTGAACTAATAATTAATAAAGTTAAAAGCAGACAACGTGCATCTGACATGCATAAAGATTCAGTCAGAGCGGTGGAGTCCGGCCACTCTGGAAAATACGACTAAATGTGTTTAATTAGCATTTATATTATCCTAGCCCCGACACTCGTCCATCATTACGTGTCACGATACAGATCTGATTCCTTCTCAGAACCCAAAGACAACATGCGCTGTAAAACTGATGCATATGCATGCACACACTCGTACCACATCGGGATCCTTTTCATCCTCTTTTTCCTTTTAACATGTCCAACACTGTTCGGCCTCCCAACTGCTGCATGTCCTGCAGCTAATTTAGTTTCATAGTTTCACAACGAGATGGTGTTCATGTGGAGCTCAACGTCTTTAAGTTCCTCCTGTAAGTCACTGGTGTTCGCATCGCAGACCCCTGCCCCTCCCGGGCCAGGATGGCTCGATTTATGCTGCTTCTCTGCAGCAGATATGCAAAATAAATCTATTTATTATGAGCTCATCTCTTTGTTTCAGCTCTGCTTTCTGCTGCCTTCTTCAGGGAAAATACCTGAGCTGTGTTCTGGGCCTTTCTACAGTCCATTTGTGACCCAGCGTGGTCCAAGCCCAGTATGTGGACAAGGAAAACACTGGCTTCTGCAGGGGCAGCTGGCTTTTCCACAACGTTGAAACAGAGAGCAGGACGTTGAAGAATTCAGGGTAAAGTTTAAGAGTGTGCTGTTTTGAAGATGGATGCAGGCTGATGACAATAAATGTGTCACAGCATTGAAGGATCTGGCTTTCTGTGGCTTCCTGCTCTGAATAGGAGGACTGCGCTCAGCTCGGTGGCAAGAAATCAAAAATCCTTTCATGCACAAACACACACGCTCACACAATTCTTCAGCTACACCTCTCTTATCATCCAGCTGTCTGTGTAAAGTCTGATTTTAAGGCCAGATAATGACGTGCAGTATTTACTGAGACGATAAGCCACTTCAGCTTCTGATTCGTCTCGACTCCGACAGTTTGGAGACTTTAACAGCCTCACTGTTTGTTTACATCCTGGCTCATATACCGCAGCTGTGCAACCATGCGCTGCTCATAAAATGATGAAATCTTTAAGCTTTCTATTTTTTCCTTTCATACATTTCATGCATTCTTGCATGATGCAGTGTGATTTACTGCTGTCTGGAGCAGAAGACAAAAGCAACACATCTTCCGTATATGGGTTTTATATTTGATCAATTTAAAGTTTTTGTGACTTTTTTATGCATTATTCTGCTTTTTGCGTTGCAAACTTAACATGTGACCTCATGTGCCATCATGCTAAAAGCAGGTTGATGTGCTCGCCGTTACGCGACAAGCTGCAGGTTGTGAAGAGGTCAAGCAGGAGCGTTGACCTTCTCGGTGACGTTCAGAAGGAAAGGCGGACACGTTGGGAAGAGAGGAGCGGAGAACAGGAGGAGAGAAAGAGTTTAGATGAGATTTACGTCTTCTAACATTCCATCTCTCCACTCCTCCACTCCCTCTTTGTCACTACATCAACTTATATTTCCTCTCCTCAGCCCTGCTTGACTGCTCGACTCAAGGCGTTTTCATGGCTTATAAACTTTATAGAGACACTTGTCAGAGTAACTCTCACTAATGACATCTGCAGCAGGGAATGCACGCCTTCTCCCAGAGGGAAGGAGGAAGCAGGATGAGGAGGAGAAGTAGCTTTTTGTGATGGGAAACTTGACAAAGGAATGCAAAATGCGTATGTGTCAGAGAGGGTCAAAGGTTTCCCACCTGCTAAACACAGCCATCAGTTTTTTTTCTTAATTTCACCCAAATTATTCTACTTTTGAGAAAAGCTTTGTTTATCAGTTTATTCTGCAAAGTGAGAATGCAGCATGTTCTGTAAGATCACAAGCATTGATCTGTGGTCCAAATGATGGAGAATTCATCAATGCAATGCTGGTACTGATCGTGTGATTTGATTTCAGCTAGAAAAAAAAAACATCTCCCCTAAAAGGATTTTTTTCAGCTCTTTACCTCATATTTTCTATTTTTTATCAACTACCAAAAGACAGTTACTGCTGTCTAAAAGCAAATTTTTTCCACAGATATGTATTGATCAGTTTCTGAAATATGTTTTTTGTTGACTACTACCCATTATAATCATCAGGCAATCAATACGTTTTGAATAAACAAGCATAAAAAATTAAATGAAATAAAACTTTATTAATACCAGAGGGAAATTCTAATAGTAAAGATCTCTGAGTTATTTGGTTTAACATAATTCCCATCCTAACCATACAAGCTTACAACTCCAAACTGATCAATAGTTGAATTAGTTTCACACAAAACATGCTAGAAGTGATGTGCTTTTAATCCACCAGCCCAATGCAAACACTGGTTTTTAACTGGAAAAGAAAATGGTCTGGTAGAAAATGCATCTTCCGTTTATGTGGAGGAAAGGAAGAAATACTTTTATTTGCACTTTTTCTCCTTTTTTAACCTTTAATTTAAATATATTTTTCGGGACTTTGTGGGTAAATAAATAAATAAACTAGAAAAGTCTTGTTAGAGTGCAGACCTCCACCAAGCAGCTCATTTCCAGCCGATGTTCTGGCCCTAAATTCATTTTATATTGATTCACTATCAGATTCCAGATGTATTGATAATGAATCCACAGTGTCTCGGCTACATTGTGGTGTTTGTTGCATGTTTGTTGTCCTGCAGTGATGAAAAGTTGTTCCTGTTCTGGATGGTAGTATCCAGAATGTTACTGAGATCCACATCTATCTTTGATAGTTTGGAAAACCTGTTGGGAACTTCTCCTGGATTGTGGAGTTCTATGCAGATATACTGAAAATGTTTCTTTTCTTACAATGAGTAAGAATCCTTTAAAACATTCCTGCATCCAGAGGCTGATCCGGATCACGCCCAGCATTTAGTGGAGTCTAAGTCAGACCAGCACCGGTTCTCAGAAAAAAGTAAAAATCTATCAAGTAGTTTTTGCATAAAGCAGCTAATAAATGACAACAAACAGATACGTGGGGGCAAAAACTAACTTTCTTGGAGATAAATTGATTTTAAAAGCTTGAGAAATGGACAAAATAAGTTATTTAAATTAGGAAAAAAGATTAACCAGATTTCTTGCTCTGTGTCATTTTAGAACAAAACCACATGAATATCAGGCTGCCATGAGACAAAGAGGGAAAGATATTTGTCTTCGGAGATTCTACTCAAAACGTCATAGCTTCTAGAAATGTAAACTTGCATCCATTTACTCCAGTGACAAGGCTGGCCATGTTTTGTTTTAAAGCAACGGATTTCTTAGAGTTTAGAAACATGAATTTTTTGCAAAACAATTCCACAATACCCAGTAGTTCCCTCTGACAGATTCCCAGAGTTGTTTTACAATTACAAGCTGAACAACTTTGTTATTTAAGAACCTCTTGTGCATCTTGGCATAAATTAGATAAATTTTTTTAAGCATGTATGAATTAATACTCCTTGAAGTGTTCATATAAAATCTCAGGAGAAACCAGCATGTGGATGCTATGATATGGTTATAAATAATGCATTCAGTGTGGTAAAGTTTCAGTCTGAACAAGAGATGAAGCTAAAAGGCAGAAATATCTCGGCCCATCTTCGCTGATAAAGTATTTTAAAACTGGTTATTGAGGAGAAAAATCCAAAAAGAGCGTTTTTATTTTATCCTCATGAATCCATCATAAGAAAAGAGCTCTTATTTATAAACTAGATAAAAAATATGACTAAAGAAAGAAAGAAATAAACAATAATAATAAAAAATAATAATAAACAAAGCGAAGAGGAGGAGCAGCTCGAAGTGTCCGCCCTCTCACAATCACAAAGAAAGAAATGATCTCTTGCTTGAAGCGCCAAAACAGCTCATCTAATCTTCTAAACTCTGTTTATTTTCTCAGCTCACGTCGCCAGTCAGTGTTGGCAAAGCGCATTCTGTTATAATACCTCGCATTTTACAACCTTTGAGTTAACAGCTCGGAGCGGAGTGACGGCCTTAATTGCGGAGGCTGTGGGATTAGTGTAAATCAGAGCGTGAGTTCACCTCATGTGAGCTCTGCCTCGGTGTCTCGCATTGACAGCGCCAGCCCATCCCTGTCAGCCTCCGGGCCAGCAACGCACAAGACGACCTGCCAGGAGTTCTGGGAACCCAAAACATTATGGATCTGCGAGTCCCATAGAAACCAAACTCGCAAAGTAAACACAGTGGAGGTGATGTTTGACATGAGCAGGGGGGGATTTTTGCTTTGAAGGGGAGGGAATAGGAGATCAGACTCACCTGTTTCTGATGTGTAACCTCTCCGTGGAAGAGGGGCTGTAGATGTGCGATGCTAGCGGAGGAGACAGGCTAAGGTAATGGCTGGATGTAAAACAGCACAGACAGGTGCAGGAAGGTTATTATGCTTGGCTTTGACAGCCAGGTGGCAGAGAGCAGCGCTGGGGTTGCAAACTATCGCACAACTGATTTACAACTAAAGCCTGGAGAGGAGCTTAGAAAAGTTCACACTGTGATTATCAGAGCAGACACCATCGGCAGAAAGAAACTTTAGCCGCTTGTCCGGCGAGCACAAAGCATCCGGGGACCGTTCCCACTCCAACTTCCTCACGGAAAACTCTCTTACAGTAAAGCAAAACAATCATAGATCTGCTCTTTCTGATAGAGGAACTGTAAATCCAGTTAGTTCCAATCACCTTCACGCTCAGGGGAAATCTTTTGCCGTCGTGCCATGACATCCGTTCACACATGAGAGTCCTGAATATGGAGGTGATGCTCCTTAAAGACTTATGCGTAGGAGAAACGTACAGGATGCATTCACTGCTTAAACTCTCTGGCAAACAGCTGAGGTTGCCATCACACAGCCGATCCTTGTTTGGACTCCCTTTGGGTTGGTGCCACTCTGAGCATCACATCACTCCTCAAGCTGTCAGTCCCTCCGCCTATTAAGACAGCTGCTCTTAGTGGGTATTGTTCGGCGGGGGCGCTACGGGGACCTGACAGGCCAAAGAATCTTCATTCACCCTAAAGGGCCTTTCACCATTATAGTGCTGAATGGGAGCTGCCAATATCATCCTCCATCCATGGCATTTTTATGGCATAGCTGACATACACACAACGCGCCCTCGTCAGCCGCTTTGTGGCTCCGGCCAGGCTCCTTTTATTCCGGCACTGTACGTCAGCTGGAGTTTTCCCAGAGACGTGAGCTGAAGGAGCATCACCGTAGCGTTACTCTAGCGAACGCTCCCACAAAGGCACGCACACTTAAACGGCGGTGGACGCACAAATAAAGACGGAGCGGAGGAGAGAAGCTCCCTCATGCAAGTGTCCACACTTTACTCCCACGCATGCACACCAACACCTTCTTGCTCCAGACACACACACACACACACACACACACACACGGCTCAGACAAAAGAGCCTTGATTACTCAGCACATGGATGCACCGCTGATCACAGGGCAGCCTTTTTACAAACTGCTCTATTATGCAGTCTCAGCGTGGGGTGGAAGTGTCGCAAAGGCCCGAGGTAGTGTAGCTTTGGAGAGCTAAAGGCCTGTGTGTGTGTGTGTGTGTGCATGAAGGCTGAGAAGTACTACCATGCTGCGCTGCCTAACGAGAGGGCAGGTCAGCCATTAAATGGGCACTAATGCGGGAAACTGGAGGCCATTAGGCCTGTCTTTGTTGCCGTAGCTCTGTGTGGCTAGTTAGACTCTTTAAAAAGAGGAAAGGCCTCATTAACCCCCCACATACAGATGTAGCGTGAATATACGGGGCATTTAGCTCGACATGGAGAAGGCTGGCCTGCTGCTGGAGGTGTTGCAGAGTGAAAGGCCAAGTGGACACTAAAGCAAACTACTTTTAAAATTCTGTTTGATTTGTGTTGTTTTCAGCTAAAAAATAAAGGTTTTTTTGTTAAGAGCACACAGATCTGAGCTGCAGGCAGTCCGGTTGTTGGTGCCAGGTTGTTGTAGGCTGTGCAGAACGAGGTCTGGTGTTGTTCTGCTGACATAACCACCGACCTCCCAGGACGAAACTACGGGCCTCATTCACCAGCTATTCTTACAGATAAGTACAAACCCAACAATACAGTCATGATTTTTTAGCTTGGGTTTTTGTCATTTCAAAATGAAAAGCTAGATATTATAGATTGAGCCCAAACATTATTGTGTCCCTCATCGTAGATTTGAGCTACTTTTCATTTACACCATTCATCCAAGTGAACAAGTTGCAGTGACGACGGGACCCTAAAGCTGGTCAATAACATCAATACTCCCGTTGCAACAACCTATTTATTGATAACACAGCTCATTGCTGTTTACACCAGAAACTTAAATATATTAAAAAGACTCATAATGAAGACTATGATGGACTACAGGTGCTGAAACTTGGTAGTTTGCCATTCAGAAAAATGAGATTGCTTCATCAATTGTGGCAAAAATTCCTCCAAGTCCTGAGGACACCTGGAGCGCAACATTATGTCTGCACACAGCCTGTGAGTCTTGACCTTTTATTGGGTATTTTGTGGGTATTTACATATGCAAATGAGATATTTAACAACATAAGAGAAAAGATACAGACTATTTTACAGTCAACAAACACATTTGTGAATCTGATGAAGAAGCAAGAAGAACGAAAGAACAAATGTAAGGAAATTGGTAAGAATATGTTGGTGAATGAGGCAGAATGTCTCTCCAAAATGCTAACATGTGCCTTTGTGTGAATGGTACACACATATGGAAGTCATTTGTGCCATGGAGACTGATACATCATAGATACTGGCTTTTGCACCTTTCTCTCATAACAGTTCGGACAATCTGTTATACAAGATGAGGCCTTGCAGGTCACGCACTGGCTTTGGTCTTTACTGGAGATGTTAATAAAGTATTTTTGCAAACTTGTATTCAGAAATAGTTTTTTGGAACTTATCAGTGATTTTACCACAAACACACAAGCTGATATCTTTGCTTGGAAGGATTAAAGACCCAGCAGAGATCTGTGTGCGCCATTCCATCGCTCTGTGATTCCCCACATGTTAACGTCTACTTGTTAGTGCATCCCTCTGCCACATGGGGGCAGTGTACACAATATAGGAACATTTTTAAATGAAGGCCCTTCTTTGCTTGTCCTGTTGTTGGTTTTACTTCCTTATTAGCTATTGCTGAGACCATAGACCATATATGAAAGATGGACGGAGCTTTCGGCGGTAAAAAGTGAAGCCTATAAATATGCAGTTCCCCCTTCATCCACTACGGGCTCCAAAACAGAGCAAATCTCCATAAACGCCCGTGTTAAAAAGACCAACTTCACAGCAGAAATAAACATGTTTACAGCCTGGTATAGTTTATAGGTCAGGTCTACCTTCATGACAACTGTGGGGGGAGTGAATTTTTTTCTAATTCGCCCGTTTAAAAGTAATTTAATCTCAAAGTTCGGCATAATTAGGGGCGTGTCCTTTTGATTGACAGGTATCAATCTCCCGCTTCAAGTAAGAAGAACATAGAACAACCGCGGTTTTTAGTCGGTTAACAACGTGACTTAGCTTTATCCCGCTTACCTCCGTTAGCTGGTTAGCTCCTGTTATCTCCGGGTTAGCTCTGTTAGCTCTTAGCTACAGAAAGCTCAGAGTTTGATCGATGTCAGTCATCCACCATGACGCTCACAGCCCCCTCGCAGCTCCACCTCTTTGCCCATATTTGTATTTTCTGGGCGAGACGACACGCATGCCCCTGCCAAGATGGTGATGGTAGGAACCGCCCACCGAGATTCAATTTAGCTCTTCTACGTGTCTATGGTTGAGACACAACATGTTGGCAATTCCGGTAAAAATTAGACAGGTTTGGTTAGCTTTGTAATGGTGATAAAGTTGGGCTACAACCAAACTTGATACGTAATGTGTTTCTTTAAAAAAGCACATTTAGACGAGGTTTTGTGTCAAGCTCCTAATCGTCTGTCATTTCTGTTATGTTTTTAAACTCCATTTTATGCTGCCCATTTATGGTGCAATACTAGTAAAGCTAAAATGTAAAAGCTTCAGGTGGCATTTCACGATGCTTTCAGAATATTGTTGCTTCCAAGATGGACGAGTGCAAGTCAGATGCTTGTCTCAAATAACGTTCCTACCTTTTATGCTGTGCTGAGGAATTTCATGTATAGATTTATTTAAGGGAGTCAAAAAATGTAATTGTAATGGTTATGGCTGAGCCAAAATTAAGTGACACAAGGTATTTCTCCTGTTTTGGGAAGCACTGGAATGAATGTCTTTGCGGATGTTTTTATAATTATGTGTGTGTGTGTGTATAGGGTATGTATCTATACGTGAATGTGTTTTTTTTTCTTTTTAATTGCTGATATGGACCAATGTGACCAAAAATCCTTCAGTTTGCTGGCAACGAGAGATACGCAGACATATTTGTACTGAGGAGAAAATATGTGAAGGAATTTAGTAGATGCTGTGTTTTATATCCAACCCTGTCACCCTCACCATCATCTGCTGAATCCATATTTAAGTAATTTGTCCATTTTTTTTTTTTTTATGCAGCAGCACATGTATTATGTCTCCCAAGAAAGATCTTTTCTTGGGGGACAATAAAGTTTACTTTTCTTACAGCATATTCCCAGACTTCTTTTTCTTCATCCCAGTCAAAACGTTTTTTAAAGTGTGTTAAATTTGACAGTTTATAAGATAATTCAAGCATTGAAAATCTCTTCTTATGATACATCTCATGATGTAACTTCCATACAAAGTAAAGCAAAATGTGGAATACAACAAATACAACTGTGAAGAGCAGTAATTTCTTTACAAATGATAGAATATTATGAAATAAATGTCTTTACTTACTCAGTTATTTAACATAATCACAAACACAGCTCTATCATCAATGTCAGATTAGTTTATATTCAATTTTTAAAAGCTTTACTGAAGTTCCTCTCAATTATTTAACATTTTGTAAGACAAAATGTCAATTTGATTGCTGGTTTTTAAACACTATGAATGCCTACAACTCCTCTCACTCGTTTTCTTAATGCTCCGCTGAGACTCCGCGCCCTCCTCTGCTGGTATTCACCGTAAATCCACAGCTTAATATTAACCTTCACTCTCATGCTAAAAAGCTTCACCAGGGATCCCTGCATGCGCTGCAGCGAGGCCGTTCTCACAGCTCTTTAGTTGCATCAGCTGGGTAATCAAACTACATTTTATCACCCACTGGCAGAACATGCAGCGGAGGCTCTGCCCACTTGCACGGGGAATTGCATAATTTGCCCAAAAGCTGAGGAAACATCTGAGTGTTGAATTATGAAATAAAGAAAAGAGAAATAAATTAGCAGCTTGACTGAGAGGAAAAAGGAGGGTCTGATGAGGAAATACAAGCCGCTTGACAGCAAATGGAAAGCATCCACTGGAAATCAGTCATGGCTACATGTTTAATCTGCCTTTGATAATCCTGGAGGACGGATGAATATTCTGTATGACTTGATCTCAGTTAGCCGAGTCTCCTTGAGTCAGGCCTCCAAGCGCCAGCAGCAGCAGCAGATTCATCTCTGTCCTTCCTGCTGTTCCCTGCAGCTTCTCCTTTCCCTTTCTCTCCTACTACTTTGCTACAACGGCCTTATTCAGAATAAGGAAAGGTGGCCTTCATCGGGGTTAATGGAGATCCAGTCGGGGGTCATTAGAGGCAGTGAGGAAGGCCAGAGGGCTCACAGTGAGCTGATGGGCTGCAGATAATTGGTTGCAATAAAGGAGTTACATTAGCTTGGTATAATCTCTGCAGAGAGCGCCTCAGTCTTCCCGCTTATACCTGCATCCCGTCTCCATCACTCCAGAGTTTCAAGGCATTCCCAGGGTGCCTCTTGCTATGCAGACAGCTCCACACGTCACAAATGCCTCACACGACCTGTTCTACTCCGTCTGAAAAACTTTGTTTTAGACCTTTGAAATTTTTTAAAACATGTTTAATATGTGGCAGTGTTAGCGAGTGAGAAATCGACAAATCAACAAATGAAAAAGATCATTCATTCAGTTACTTATTTAGAATTTTATTTATTCTTTTATGTTTCAGTTGCTGCAAATAGTTAGAATAATTACCATAGTACTTTTACTGAGGTAATTATGTAAAAATACAACTTTACACAGCACATCCATAATGTTAATCCTGTGTATGAGCTCTTATTGTCATGTCTTTGCCTGAATGATAATAGAAAGTGTTTCTTCTGTCATACGAACCTAAATAAACAACGGATGTATCGCCTGGAGACGGGATATAATTACACAAATTAAAGGAAGATCTATGAACTGATATGTATTCAAACTAAAATTAATAACGCACATATTTTCGCTCCTAAAAGAACACAAATATTACTGCAATGTCACATCAATCACTGCTTCAGTTCAGTGATCATTGTGGAGATTTTTTTAGGTGAGATTCCTCGTGTGTTTTGGGGGAAACAGTGGTTGTCAGAGATGACAGATTTTTTCTTCTTAGTGAATTTCCAACACAGTCGCCTGTCAGCAGTCTAATTTCTTTTAATTACACCGCCATGAGAAAATATCTACAAAGAATTAATATGGCAGAAGAATTAATCCCAGATATTATGGGATTATTCTTTTTTTTTGTTGCTTTTTTTCCAGCCACAATACCAAGTCTCTGCTTTCCTCCTACAGGAAATATTTTCTGGCAGCTGTCATTTATCACATTTATCATTTATATCTACAATACTGCTTTTACTCAACAATAACACAGTAAATCCAAAAACGTATTTAATGTATAACTTTATTTTTAATGTAATGATTTTTTTAACGAATTTTAGTCATTAAATTTTAATAAATCTAAATCCATTATTTTATTTAAAATTTTTTATTCATTTATATATTTTCTATAATGCTCAATCAAATGTTTATTTTATCTTATTATTTCATTCATTTATTTATTTTCTATAATCCTTATTCTAATGTTTATTTTTTTAATTATTTTATTCATTTATTCATTTTTTATAAGGCTTAATCAAATGTTTATATTATTTTATTTTTATTACTTCATTCAATTATTTATTTTCTATAGTGCTTAATCAAATGTTTATTTTATGTTATTTTATTTATCCACTTTTTTATTTCGTTATTTATTCATTTATTTTTGCAGAACCTGTAATTATCTTAAATGTTAAACAGAAATGTTTGAGGACATAAGCAGAAACGATTCAATTTTTTCCTCACTGGTGCTTCTAATGATAAAAGACAAAACAAACGTGCTGATCAACACTGATTTCTTCATGTTTCCAATTAGCTGCAGATTTTTAATTTACTTTTATTGATTTATTTTAGTATAAATGAATCCACATGGAGTTGAATGTGATAAAATGTTGATGGAGTAATTCAGCCACGATGAAGCAACAAGCTCTCCATCCTGAGCTTTGTGAAAGACACTGAATGTTGTGGATTTAAGTCATGTTTCTACGTGTCTTTCAACCTCAAATATTGTAATAACATAAGACGCTGAAATTATTTTATCCCTCCAGCAGAGTTTTAGAAGTTAATCTGCTTATTTTTCAGACCAACTTCAGGATTAAACGTAAACTGGGCAGGTTTGAGTTCCCTTTTGGTGTTTGTTTGAAAGTGCGGCTCAGAGTAGCAGGAAAAATGTTGCATGCGTGTGGTTTGTCACCTGCTTGCAGGTTTGGTTTTGAGTTGCTGTCCTGTTTGGGTGAGCCGTGCAGGTGATGGGCAGCTTTTATCCCCGTATTGGAAATGTTGCTCCTCTGCTCCAGCATGTGACCTTCAGACACTTGGCAACAGCCTGGAAGTGAGACTTTGTGTGTTGTAGGTCATTTGTGCCTTAATATTTGTGGTTACAGCGGCTACAGCCAATCCAGCTGGTAGATTTGAAGCAAAAGTGTCTCTTTACGACAAATTAAGCCTCTGACCAACATCGCTCAATTACCAGGCTTATCGTAAGAACGACGAGCTTAACCTCAACCTCCAGCTCTGTGGCTTGAAGTTTCCCTCTAATTAGCAGAGCGAAGGCCGCCTCTGCTCCGCGATGAGACTGAGGTCAGTCGGTGGAGGCTGGGAACCACTCAAAGAAACTAATTAGCCAACTTTCCAAAACACACTCAGACACTGTGGAGAGGCCTGAGGTTTCCAAGGATGTGCCGGGAAATGGAAACACAAGATAAACAATCAGTTTCCTCCTAAATTCTGCAGCTGCAAGTTAAAAACAGTCCAAGCATGGATGAAATGAAGCGTTTTGTCATTTAAAAATAACTTTGGTGCATTTAAAAGGAGGTGATGAAAAGCTTTGGAGTCCTTTAAATCCTTGTTTAAAACACCTTTTATTGGTCACCTGGAGGCTGTTCCAGCCGCCCGGCAACTCCACACACACACTGATAGAAAACAGGACAGGTGTGTTTTATACAGAAACGATTCGTCTTTGCAAACACTGACAATCAAAACAACTAAATCATAATTATTTCTAAAGCTACTGAAACTGATTTCTGCTGCAGTTACTAACAAGCATGTGTATATGCAACAGCGGTGGCATCTGACTTTGTTTGGTTGTTTTATTAAAGTGGTAAATTGTTCGTAGTGAACACGTTTATATTATTTTTCAGTCACCTATTTCCAATTTTTGTCATGTGACAGTTCCTTCCTGTTTCTCAGGCCTTCCAGTTTCTCCTCCACCTGCAGCTGCAACGACAAACACACCTGTCCCTCATCAATACCATGATAAAACCAGATCAGTCCAGTTACCAGACTGTCGTTAATCTCTTCCACTTGGTTCCTTCCCAGAAGAAATTTTGTGACTAAAAACCCTGTTACCATTTCAACCATTGGTAGCTTAAGTCCTTCTTTCAAAGAAACATGACCATTTTGGGATTAAAATTATGTTTTGTGCTCAGAAATCTTCATGAGTCCAATTATAAGAAAAATAACCCTTCAGTGATATTTTCAGGTGTCTGAAGTCACAACCAACTCAAAAAAGAAAGTCAAACAATAAAATCTGAAAATACCCCATTCAGTGATCATTTAGATTTTTTACATCAGTCTCAGCTAAGAGTAGAAATATCTCCCTGTCTTCATCTGCACATTACATGAAGTGCAAATCATGCTACATTCACTGCACTTCTGAAGTGAGAAAATGAAACAGTTTCGCTCCACCTTTTTGCTTTCTTACTAACAGCATGTTCACAACGTCAACATTTCCCTCTAAAAAGGTAAAAGCCAGAGGAACAACCCAGCAGAGAACTTAGGATTCACTGGGTTGGGTTTTACTCTCTGCAGTGTTTGAGCAACTTTCGACTGTTAAGCCCTTGGACTTGTCATGAGCTTGTGCTGGAAAAGAGAATCACTGCAGCTGCACTTGGCTGAGCTGCCCATGCTACGTATCCTGCTACGTTGCCAAATCAGTAACATTCAGCTTTTTAGAATGGTTATCCTAAATATTACATGGAGTAATGGCATTCTTATGCAACAGTATATGGTGGAAATACAGTAATGCCTCCAGAATGTGGGTGTTTATTTTCATTATATATACGGAGCTACCGACGGAGCAGCTCTTTAGTGGAGCTCGGTGCAGCTGAAATCAGCCAAACCTGGCAACTCTGACAGGGTCAGTCAGGGCCGTTAGGACAGCAGAGTTTCTGCAAGCAGCCTGCAGCTCTTGTTAGTGGAGAGAACTGCAGCGTTGAGGATCATTATGACTTGTTTAGATAGCATTTTCAGAAAACCAGCGGCTGCTTCACGAGCCGTAAGTCAAGAGTCAATGAGCCGCATGCGATGAGGAACACGGCACTAACACAGCCAGATCTTTGTTTCAAAAGCACATTTATAGTTGTATTTAGGTAAAATGTGCCAAATCAGAATAAAACTTGCTGAAATTGTTAGATCTGTAATGTTATTATGTTTGTATTGGTGAGGTAACTTCAGAAAGGATGGATCATCTATTACAACCTAATGAAATATTACACAGTTATAACAGCAATAATAACCATAGTCACAATAATGTTCATCAAAACAGATTTGGTATCGGCAGATATCGATATCTGCTGATATTCAAATTTCAGATATCGGTATCAGATTGGAACTCCCAAAAAGTGGATCGATGCATCCATAATATTTACTAAATCATCAAAGTATAAGTAATGCCTGGAAACTGAGAGAAAGCAATTAATCTTTTGGTTGGTTTTTTTTTTTGTTTGTTTGTTTTTTTTTTAACATATATAATGTCTAACTTAACCATGCAGTTTTACTTCCAAACCATAGTTATTCAGGAGTGAGCAAGATAGAAAAAATAGATGCTGACTTCATGGTGTCGTAATCCTTCGATCGCCTCTCCTCCACCCTTCTGGGAATCTGTAACCTTATCAGTCCACATCATCAGCATTACAGGGCACATTTACAGCAGCCTCTTTGATTCAAATTCTAGTCCGTTTGCTTGGAAAGTCTGTTTTGTTTGGGGTAATGTGAAAACGCAAACGAGATCTGATTCGGTTCAAAGAAGCGTGTTCGATCCTTACAAACGCAGGTCTTGGTTGGTTTCAAGCAGACTGCAAAACAGAATGCATTGTGGATTCAGAGCACAGCATCATGGGTAAACCACAGACTGTATAAAGAGATGGACGGAGTCTCCGTGACGTCACCCGTAGATTTCTGAAGAGCTGAATTGAAGCTCGGTGGGCGGTTCCTACCATCACCATCTTGGCAGGGGCATGCCTGTCGTGTTGCCTCAAATAATGTACAAATATGGGCAAAGAGGTGGAGCTGAGAGGGGGGCTGTGATGATTGACATTGAGCGAACTCCGAGCTTTCTGTAGCTAAAAGCTAACCGAGCTAACCCGGAGATAACAGGAGATAACAGGAGCTAACCAGCTAACGGAGGTAAGCGGGCTAAAGCTAAGTCACGTTGTTAACCGGCTAAAAACCGCGGTTGTTCTACATTGTTCTGACTTGAAGCGGGAGATCGGGTACCTGTCAATCAAAAGGACACACCCCTAAATGTGCAGAACTTCGAGATTACATTATTTTTAAACGGGCGAGTTAGAAAAAAATTCCCCCCCACAGTTGTCATGAAGGTAAACCTGACCTATAAACCAAAAGTGGATTTTTGAACCAGGTTGTGAACATGTTTATTTCTGCTGTAAACATGTTTATTTCTGCTGTGAAGTTGGTCTTTTTAACATGGGAGTCTATGGGGCTTTGCTCTGTTTTGCAGCCCCTAGTGGATGAAGGGGGAACTGCAGTTTTATGCACTTCCGCATAGACTTCACTTTTAACCGCCGGAGGTTGCCGCTTGGGGTAAACGCAACCAAAACATATGAATGTAGAGTGATAGGTGGCTCTGGATGGGAGTAATAGCTCTTTGTCAGGCGGAAAAGAATTTAGTTAAAGTTCAGATAGAAATCTGATTGAACCAGACCGAGAGGGCCGGTATCCTGCAGGTTTTTGTTGTCTCCATGCTCCAACACACCTGACTGAAGTTCATAAATATGTTGACAATGAGCTCCTGGATCCATTTGATTTGAATCATCTGTGTTGGAGCAGGGAAACAACAAAAACCTGCCGGATACTGGCCCTCAAGGACTGGAGTTTGACACCGCTGAGCTACATGTTTGTGGGTAGTGGTTCTTTAACTTTGTGAGCCTCCAAGATAGCATACATAGTGACTCCACTGTAATGAAGAATTGTCTGTAAGAATCTAAATAAATAAGGAAGATTAAGTAGATTTTGGTGGATTCGGTTCACCGCTGACAAGCCCACCTACATGCCCAAAATAAAACCAAAGAAAAAAAAATAAGGGTGCTAATTTAACAGATTTATTTCTATTAATAGTTAAATATTGACATCCGGGGTAAAAGTCTTACATTTACTGGATAAATGTGGGCAGTATTACCTCGCGACCCCCAGTTTGAAAGCCACTGGTGTTGGAGCCTGAATGGCTATTTATGGTGTCATTTGGTGCCAGTGAACAATATGAATGTCACTTAGGTTCAGTTTTTCTCTCTTAGAGCTGAAGGCTGTTTGACAAGCTTTGTGTGTGAACAAGCTTACATCACTCCCAGTGTCACTGAGTTTAGATAAAGTGGTTCTCACTTGTCCCCATTATGAGACATAATATGTTGGAGCACAATGTGGACTTCAGTCCCACACCTTCACATCCAGCCTATTTGCTGTCCTGACTATAACCCACCTGCCCTGCAGCACACCTGCATTATTCCTGCCAGCGCTGCTTTCAGAGAGGGCGTGAAACAATCTTTGTAGTGTAATGGAGACGTGTTGATGCACACTGATTGTCCTCCCACCTTCTGCCTTCCATGCAGCGATCACTGATACCTGCAGGCATGCTCTAAGATAGCTTTCACCAACCGTAGCCTAGAGCTGGAGCCATGGCATTCCCAGGCTGGATTGACAGTCAGTTTGTTGTTTTCAGCACCCTGAGACTTGAGAGCTGTCTATACAGGGAATAACTTCACCCATTGTCATCCTGTAAGTCTCCTGTAGGTAGACTGAAAGTCAATTTTGTGCTTTTATCACTCGGCCTGTGTAAAGTTGGTGCATAGTATCGGGCTTCAGGGGGTTTCCAATGGAGCCAGGAAGCACCAATGTCTGCAAGACTGAACAATGTGAGTCACGGCAACAATAAAACATCAGATTTGTGTCACAAATATAGTTGTAAATCCAGTTGGATGACAGCGAGAGTCCTCATGGCAGAACGCAAAACATTTTACCTCATAAACATCATGATTGTGTGCCCTTGTGGCATTTAAAGATGTTGTTTTTAATGTGAGCTGTTGCATACTTTAAGTTTTATGGGCGTCACTCTGAGGCGGGGAGGGACAAGACGCAGAGGAGCATCACTAATTAAACTCCAGCAGGATAGACGGAGACTGGGAAGCCAACTCACTCCTGACGAGACGCAGAGCTTCCAGTGTGTGTGTGTGTGTGTGTGTGTTTACTGTATGTGCATTTTAGATATTGTAATTAGTTCCTTGCAAATAAGGAGTCCCATGGGTTCAAACAGGCACACAAATTCAAATAAAAACATCCAGAAATATACACACAGTCAACACAACACACACATTTTGAAGGATGCTGAGGGGAACCAAACACACAGTCTTCCTCCATCATGGTGACATATCTGTGTGAAGAGGTGCAGCTGAAAAACACAGGAGCGTGAACCAACCGAGGAGCAACACTCTGGCTTTTTCACACACACACACACACACACACACACACACACACACACACACACACACACACACACACACACACACACACACACACACACACACACACACACACACACACACACATATATAACTTGCAGCGAGGAACCACAAACTGTATCCAAAGTACCGCAGTTAATAATGCATGAATGTGTCTGTGGTGCTGATGGAGGAGGATCAGTGTCTTGGACGGCTGGCCTTAATGAAGTTAGGCACGTCTGCCTCAC
Organism: Telmatherina bonti; assembly: GCF_933228915.1. NCBI lineage: Eukaryota > Metazoa > Chordata > Actinopteri > Atheriniformes > Telmatherinidae > Telmatherina > Telmatherina bonti. The sequence goes on along the minus strand of NC_136621.1, from coordinate 38,350,931 downwards.
TCCGCTGCCAAAAAGTCATGAATAAACATCAGCCGGCTAATTAAACTCAGCTCTGGCAACTGTACCCGCCAGTAAACAAGCGGCAGAGAGGGGTCTCAAACACACCCGCGGGGATTTGCGGGGAGTGAGGGAATGGTAGGACCAGGCCTTCGCTCTCTGTTTGGTGCAGGCTGCACTCTGGAGAGCAGGAAAAACAGAGGAGGAGGAAAAGCGTTTGACCTCATTATGAGAGAAATGTTTCAGTTCCTCGACATGGTGGCACTTTTCAGTCAAATCCCACTTTCTGCATGGAATACAAGAAAAAGAGATCAAAACTTTGTTACACGTCAGTTTTTCCTTTTTAGCCTTTAGTTATTAGTTAATATGCTGCATTTTCCACATTTATTCCACCACAGATCAGACGTCAAGACACCTAATTAACTCAATTTGTGTTTGATTACGTGTATATTTGATTTTCCCTGAGTACTGTCTGCTATATAATAATGCAGCCTTTTGGTTTGCTCATCAACTCCATCAAATGTCAAATATTCTCCTGCTTGGTCAATGACAGATCGCTTTTATGAATTTACATGCTTATTTATGCTTCAGCAATAATTTACCCAAGAGGTAATACTCATCTGTGGTCTGGGGAAATGTTGAAATATTTTTCTTATAAATGATTTAAAGCAACGTTGCGTGAGAATTATATTTCTGTCTGATGCTGAGATGGTGTATGAAATGAAAATGATAAATTCTAGTGCCTCACCCCTCAGAATGCCTATTGCTACAACGGTAGCCAACATGGGTCAAAAAGCCTCGGCGACACTTCAACAAGTCGTCTCCATGCTGAACCAGGTTAATCCATCGTGCTGATTGGAACCACCTGTTTTTTTGCATGAGGAGATCAAGTTTATGGATTAGAGACGACTTGTTGAAAACATAATTCCAGCCTCTAAAAGTTGGAAAAAGTTCACGTATAACGGCACAGATGTGACATAAACAGTGAAATCCGGTTTTCCTTTGGTGGAAACTGGATGTTTACATGCTTTTAGACACTTTCATAATCACTGTTTTTATTTTATTTGAAGCCCAGCATCTAAATATTTGTAATCAAACACCTTAAAAATAAGGAAAATCGGCTTCACTGCACATCCTACTAATTTATTTTTTGTTTTCATTTATCCTTTTTTTGTCTGTGTGTTTGTTTGCACCAGAATTCTTCATCTTTTAGGGATAATTTTTCGCTGTTTACCTCTGCAGAGTAGAACCAGCTGGTCCGTCCTTTCACCTTATGAGGGACTGGTATTTACCCATCTAGGGCTACGTTCACCCTACCGGCTGAAGTGACTTCAATACGGTGTTAGAGTCCCTATGCGACATGTAACCAATCTTTTCTTAACAGTCTGAACGACACAAATCTGATATTTTCTAATGCGACCCAGGCTGCTTGTATATGTGGTCCTAAATCCGATATGTATCTGATTTTTTGCCATGCGACTTCAGTCTGAACGGTCTGGTCGCATTAATCCGACACACAACAAACCTCATTATTCTGCGTTTGTTGTTTATGAGCTCTTTATCGGTAAATGCGCTCACATCACTCTCCCACCAATCCTGACTGCGACTCCGTACGCAAACGTTTCTCTCTACAGCTGTTGCTGCCACAGCTCCACAAAATGACCAAAACTTTTACTTTCCTCTTCCGTAAACGTCTCCTTAAAACGAACCCATTCACAATGTTGTGGCTACGGTTGGACAAAACGTTTAAAACAGCAAATGCTCTGCTGCCGTCCATGTTTACTTCTGCAAACACAAAGACGTCACACGCACGCTCACTGCACGTCGCCGTGTCTTCTATGCATGCGGGATGCTTCTGGTGCGCATGAGGTTCATACAGGAGATCACATACAAGTCACATTTGATCGGAAATGTGAACCGACTTTCAAAAAATTCAGATTTCACAAAAACATCCGATATGAGCAGCAAAACCTGCAGTCTGAATGTAGCCTAAAAGGAAGAATACAAACAATTCTGCGGTCTACGGACGTGTTCATGAATCTGATGGAGGGTTTTAGTGAAAAACTTCTAAAGTTCAGTTTAAGAGCAAATTTAAGCCGATTCGTATGAACATTAAATGCATTCAGTTGCATTCATAATCTCATCAGAACTAAAGCTGGTACAACAGCGACTGACTGCATGTCTGCAGGATTCACATACTGACTGACTGAATGGACTCATAGTTTATATATTCTGCAAGTAAAGTGTTGAAGATAAAATTGCCTGCTATCTGCTGCAAAGAAGCCCTGAACTGCAACAAAACATGTGTTCTGTTTACTCCACAGCATGCAACTGCAACCTTCACGCCAGACGGTGTCGTTTCAACATGGAGCTCTACAAGCTATCGGGGAGGAAGAGCGGCGGGGTCTGCCTGAACTGTCGGCACAATACGGCAGGCCGTCACTGCCATTACTGCAAGGAAGGCTACTACAGAGACCTGTCCAAACCCATCTCACACAGGAAGGCCTGCAAAGGTACAGAGTCATTCCTCCTCCTACAAATCAGGATGGGAACACAAACGCCAAGACAAGATCAGCTGTTCCAGTCTGATATGACACAGTTGTAGAAAAATTACAGGAAGTGTGTGTGTGTGTGTGTGTGGGGGGGGGGGGGGGTTACATTCCTGAGCCAGTCTCACCCACGTCTCCTTCTGTCAGCGGAGATGAGTTGGGGGTCTTTTGGGATTGTGGAGGTCGGGGTAGTCATGGGTGGGGTCAGGCTGGGTGTTCCCTCATCGACGCTGAGTTATTTGGCTTAGTCTGAGATGGGGTGAGGGGATGACAGGACAAGCAAAACAAACAGAGAGGAGGTGCGAAGTGATCCTCGGAGCAGGTCAAAGACGAATGAGAACTCGAGGAGATCGGTGGAAAAGGCTGAGAGGAGAGAGAGAATAAAGAAAAAATCAGGACTGAAAGGCCGGAAAGAGAATGAAAGATGGAAGGGAGGGATGATGGGGAGGAAGAGGAGGAGCACACCCCTACACAGGTGTGCTCACAACTCACCCGCTGGATCAGTCAGCCCTCACCGTAGCTAATAAGGGTCAAAGACAGAGAGAGGTGGAGGAGGAGGAAGAGGTGAGGGCGACTGAAAAGAAGGAGAGTGTGTTTTCTCACCTCTCCTATAGCTGCAGGGAAAGATAAGAGGAGCCGAATCCGTGTGCAAACAAGCCGAGAGACACGGCACAGAAACACGCATACCTGCTGGAGGAGTTCAGAACCGTCAGCTCTAAAGGCAGCGGGAGGAAATATTAGCTGCTTGCTGACAGTCTGAGCCGCAGTTTTCTTTAATCACTCAGCAGGAAGTAAATAAATAAACGGAGCCATCAGTCAGTTTGACAGACATCATGTCTGAACAGTGAAACATCAATAAAATACTACGAGGAATGAGCTGTTAGTTTAGATGAGACTCTTCCCCCGCCTCATCTCTGCTCCTGATGAAATTAATCTACTTTTTTTCTCTTTGCAAACAAAACAAAACAGATTTTTTATGCTGCCATGCTTCTGTTAAAAAGAATATTTGTCAGATGTGCGGCGTGTTGCATACAGTCTCATTCAGTTCTTCCCGTCCAGCAACCGTTTCGAGCACGTCTCCTTCTCTGCCTGAACAAAATCAATAACAAAATTCAGATTCATCCCCCCTCTCCAGTCACTTAGAAGTCATATTCCTAATGTGACTCTAACACCTTCCGTGGCTTTGGGCCAGGAATGCAAACACACATTCATCATGACAGGACGTTGTGTAGCGTTAACCCCTATCCTCCGCAGCATCGTCAGCGGAGATTTAACCAGCTTTACATTCCTTCTCATGTGTCTTCCAGCATCGCATAACTAACATTTGCTCCTTGAAATGGAAAAATTACAAGCTTGATGGTTCTGAAGTGCAGCTGAGAAATGGGAATTTCTTCTCTCTTCTGCTTGACTGGTGTCATATCTTTATGAGATATGTGATGCCTTATAAATATTAGATAATGATGATTAATTGTGCTTTTTTCAGTTTTTCTTTATGTTCATTTTAAACCATTATGTTAATAGCATTGGTGAGTCTTGCAGCCTTTCATGTTGCTATAAAAAGCTGCATGAATGAGACGCAAGATGCAGCATTTTGCCAGCCATAAAAAGAACACTGATGTTTATTCAGGCCTTTGTTTTTGTTCCCAATTCAAAGCAGAAAAACCAAATTAATGTCAGAGAACAAGCATGAAAACCTCAGTTTGTGTTGTAATAAAAAAGGCTTTTACCACATCTGCCTGAAATGAAAATCCACCTCTGCTGATGTGGAAATTTGCCCTCAAACAACTAGATGTCAGGAGAACCAAAATGATTATATTATATTATATACAATCATACATTATATACTTACAGATAGATAGATAGATAGATAGATAGATAGATAGATAGATAGATAGATAGATAGATAGATAGATAGATAGATAGATAGATAGATAGATAGATAGATAGATAGATAGATAGATAGATAGATAGAAAGAAGTTTTTTAAAAAGGTTATGCTGAATATCAATCTCAATGGAGTAGTTGGGAGTAGTTGGGATGTACCCTGATCTATGATCGGACCAGCATGCAGTGGCATTTTGCATCTCCAATGAAGTGATTAAATATGGTCATTTATCCACTGAAGGGTTAAAAGGAATGGTGATTAGTTTTAAATCTGCTTATATTTTCAAATTACAATGAAGTTGGTCAGTGAACAGACTAAAATAGTTTCTTTGGACTTGTATCTGTCACAGAAACCTTCACACAAAGTTTTTTTTTTTTTTTTTGCTTTCTAGAAATTGTCTAAGTTTTCTCAGGAAGAGAGTTTGCAATCATTCTATAAAAATTAACAATATTTTCATTACTTCAAAAGCAGAAATATTCAAGTTAAATTGTGAATGAGAACAAATATTGATAATTTTGTTCTAAATATGGAAGCCTGCAGCGGTCATTCCTGAAATTATTCAAATTTGATGCAGTGTCTCAACTCAAAATCACACATCGATTTCATTTTTTTGACAGAAAGTATATTTTTCTCTTAATGTGGAGAAGTCCAGTTCTCGAGTAAGAAGTTGCTCATAAGGTTATAAGTTTCATTTTCTAGAAATCACAAAATGATCAAGGTGATCTTGGAAATAAGTGGTTAAATCGGAAAAAGTAAGTTGAGTTGAGTCTTTTTTGTCTCATTTAAATGACACAACCATTCTGAAGTCTCTTTCTTGGGGGTTATGGTAATTTTTTAAACTATTTTTGATATTTTATAGATTAGAATTAAAAAAGATTATTCATTAGAAAATACTCAACGCATCCATTAAATATAAAATTTCACACCAGCTGAAGCTATAATTAACAATACTGTTAAAAGTCAACGTAACGTCAGCATTGCTATGTATCCAATACTGTGGCTGGGATCAATCCAAATATTGATCAGTATCAAGGCAAATATGAGTATCTTTCAATACTAGTGTGATGAGATCAATACGTCTCCCTTACAAAACCCCATAGAATAAGTAGGTTTTGCTTATGAATTTATTTTTACACAAACAATTGTGTAATAAACAGAGAATAACATTGTTGATTTATTATTTTGTGACATTGTTGATGTTGTTTTAAATTGTTTACAAACAAAAAAAGCCCCGATCTGTACTACAGCCAAATGGCTGCAATGCAAGGGCCGACCTGTCAGAGGTCGTCCCCATGGCAACAACCCAGCAAAGTGAGTAGGCAAGGCCCCTAGCGTGGTGGATCCCCATGAAGAAAACACTGGAGTAACAGAACTTAAGATCAAACAAGACTAAGACCTACAAGGAACCAGCTAAGAACACAAAATTTCCACTATTAAAATGATGGTTCTACCAAAAGTTAATTACATTTCCTCAATGATTCCCATCAGACCATCCTCCACTTGGTTTAAATCATTAGACTCCCACATGTCCAAATTTCTCTGGAAAAACAAGCCATCCCGCATTCGTCTGAAAACTTTACAACAGACCAAAGACAGAGGTGGGTTGGACCTGCCAAACTTTAATCAATATTTCTTATGTAATAGGCTGCACTGCATCTCCAAGTGGCTTAATCCAAGTTCTTTGGATGAGCCATGGCTGGATGTTGAGCAAGCATTGTGTGAGGATTTAGTCATCTCTGATTTACCATTCATCAGCTCAACTGTCAAGTCATATAAGTGTTTCAAAAGCATTAACATCAGCTCCAGTTTAACGGCTTGGTGGGAATTCCTGAAAGTAACCAAGTCTGCACTTATTCCATGTAAGCTCACATCCATCTGGAACAATCCTGACTTCCTGCAAAACAGAAAGATGATAAACTTCCCTCAGTGGAAGAATAAAGGAGTAAAGCAGTTAGAACATATAATAGAAAATGGAAACTTTCTGCCATTTGATGCAATTTCTTCACGGTATGAATTCAGCAGTACCAAATTCTTAGAATACCACCAACTTAAATCTATTATAGGTAAGAAATACACCACTGATCAACTAAACTTACAACAATTCTTAAATCTCAATGCCCCGAAGCTACTATCCAAAATATACAGATTACTATTGAAGCTAGAAGATTCCATCTCTCTCCCAACTTCTAAATAGGAAGCAGACTTATCCAGTAACTTCAATCAAAATGAATGGTCACAAATCTGCTCAAACACATTCAAAATGACTAAGAATTCAAACATGCAATTAATACAATTCAAAATTCTGCATAGAACTCATTATACAGGACACAAGATGTTCAGGATGGGTCTGTTACACTCACATATCTGTTCACACTGTACTGACAACATGATTGACAGCTACTACCATGCCTTGTGGTCTTGTCCACCTGTCCAGAGATTCTGGCTTGCCTAAATGCTGGACAAGACACAAAAAAAAAACAACAACAAACAAAGAAAAACACAAAATAAATAAATACATGATAAAAGTGAACATAAGAATAAAATATTTAAGAAATAAAGTGATAAAATCAGATAGAAATAAACCGGTAAAATAGAACAACAATAAATAAATAACCCTTACATACACACTCAAAAATAGAGGTAGCAGCTTGTACCTAAAAAGGTACAAATGCTTGTCGCTGGGGGTGTACTCTTTAGAGAGACATTTCTGTACCCTTCAGTTCTGGTCTATTTTTGTACCTTATCAAGTTCAACCTCACCTTATCAAGTTATGTTTTTTATGTTTTCCACAGCATTAGGCCTGGTCCATGCAACTTAGCAATATTATCTTTAATCTAGAAATAATCTTCAAAAACTCAAAACACTGACATTGTGGGCTACAGCAAGTGTTGTGCGTCTAAACCGGTTTTAACAATACATTTCTTTTGAGGCGACTTTTTAAAAATTAGAAATAAAAATAAAATCATCAAATATCAGTTGTAATATGTGGTGAAGTCGTAGGAGGGGTATACTGATTGCTGAAGAAAAGCTGGTAAAAGTCCCAGTATGCACCATACGCTGTATAAAATAGTCCCGGTATGCAAAAAGATAGAATTTAAAAGTGCCGGTACTGCGTACCGCTGCGTACTGGCCCACTTAAAGCACTGCTGCTAACAATAGTTTTTGTCACGACAAACATTTTTCAATGCTGCAGGTACCCTTATGGTTAAAATGGTACAAATTTGTACTTTATGTCACTTTGAACCCTTTTTCATACTCTGAAGGTGTGCTTCTGGTCTCTTAAAGACCAGTATTGTACTTTTGAGAGAACATTTCTTTAAAATGTACCTATAAGTACAGAAATGTCCCTATCTTGTACCTCTATTTTTGAAACTGGATAAGATCATCTAAATGCTAAACTAAAAAAGGTCTTGAGCCTCTTTTTAAAAACATCAATGGTCTCTGCAGCCATAAGGTTCTCCAGCAGGCTGCTCCACAGATGGGGAACGTCGTGATGAAAAGAGGCCTCACCGCAAGTTTTGGTTCTTACTTTAGGAACATGTAAAAAGCCGGTACCAGAGGACCTCAGGGTCCGCGAGGGCTCAGATCTTAGAAGGATGTTAGATAAACAAGAAGGTCCAAGACCATTAAGACATTTAAAAATCTCTAAAAGAATTTTAAAATCAATCCTGAAATGCACAGGAAGCCAGTGCAGCCATGTTAAAACTGGAGTAATGTGTTCCCGCTAGTAGTGTCAGTATCAGTATCAGTCTGTATTTGAGGTCTCACCCAGCTCCAAGCGAGCTTCATTTAGGAGCTCAGTATAATTCCCTGATATGAACTATAATAATGTTATTGTTTTACGATAATGATCGTCCCATAGGCTCGTATCTGGAGTTTAGTCATGTCATCCTTTCATTACATCACAGTTCCCATGCTAGTAAAACCTAAATCATCTCACCCTCACTGGGGGATTATATTCCCTCTACTCCTTCGCCTTCACTGCTGCTTCTCACCAAATTCCAGTATAAACAGATTTCATCATTGTTTAGAAAATTGTCGGCTTACCCAAACGGTTTTGTTCAATTTAATCTGTGAAATTTGCCAGAAAGTGTACGCGCCTCCCCCCCTCTCTCTGGACCCTGTATAATTATAAGAAAACACTGTCCAAGTTCTACTGAGGTATTCATCAAAATAGACTTATAATAAAGGATCTGTGGTAATTACCCCAAGCTGACAACCCACACGGAGCATGAACGGATTCTTCTGCCAATTAAAACACGTTTTTTTTGCACACATATGTGTCAGTGTTTTACATGGTCTTTTTTTGCCAATGAACAAAGTTGCATGCTACGATTTCCCTGCATCAGACACCTTTATGTGCTGACAAAGTCCTGCCCTGCCAAATTCTCCCAGTTTAACCACACCATAACTCAAGATAATTCAATGAAACCCAAACCGCAGAACTAATTTCTGTCCACTCCTCAAACAGCGTGGGCACTGCACATAAGTGACAGCAATTAAGAGGTTTGCTTATTTATTGAACTCAAAGAAAGAAAGAGAGAGAGAGAGGGAGATAGAGAGACCTTGGCTGTGCTGCTTTGTGGAAGAGAGCGAACGCTGCAGGAGCACCGGCAGGTCGAGGAGCACAACAGTTTGCTTTTATACGCGTAACACAATCCTCCTCCGAAAGCAGCTCATTTCCATCGGAGGCCATTACAAGCAAAGGAGAGCCGAGGCTTCTCCAGTGCAGCGAAAGTCCTGCCTGGTGGTTACATTTACACGCCAAATCTCATAACTTCACCTCTCGTTGAGTAAAGGTAGAAACCAGAACACTTTTCAATCTGCTCTTTTTTGTCTCTTCGACAGTTTGGAGTCTCTGATTTAAACAAAGTTGGAAAAAAAAACTATTTAAAAGATGAAATAAAAACGGTGAAAATCTAATTTAAAGATGAAGAAATGCGCCAACATGTGTGGTCGCTAAGTATTCTAACTATAAACAGATGATAAGGTCTTTCTCACCATGGTGTTAAGATTAATTTTACTGTCACATCAGGTGGGAATTAAATCTTTTAAAGGAAGAAAGGACAGAAATTCTAACAATAACAAATTGCAAATGCAAATAATTCACATTAAAGGTTAAAAATAGCAGCACACACAATTTCAGGTAAGAGCAAAGATCGGGTGTCGTATCTAAGACTATCTAAGACTGTGTATGAAAGCTCATTTCAAATGGAATAAAGCAACATAAACAGCTAAATCATGTAAATTACTCACTGGACTCTGAAGCAGTGGTTGTCAGACTTATTGAGCCACGACCCCTAAGATAATATATGTTGGTGTTGGTGACCCCCACTCCCACTGACTGTGCATGAGGTGATATGTCAGATGGGTCACCTTGCAGCATCATTTAAATACGCAGCTGGAAAACTATTGAAATCTTCATAAATAGAATGATAAAGGGATTTTTGGTGGTGACAAGGCACCTATATGCTCAAAATCAACTGCTCACAAAAACAAATTCAGATTTTTCAGGTGCCGTGTAACGTTTATTTCACGCGTTAATGTTTGAAAAAAATTAAAACACTAATTTAACTCTATAAAGCTAAACGTATTACTTTTTATACATACAGTTTCTGTGAAATTTTACATCACTAAATGGTAAAAACTTGAATCAATATTATGTCAAAAACATTCTGATACTTGTCTTCTGCCCCTAACAAAAATAATTTTGACTTATTACATGATAATAAATGGTAAATATCCCCCTATCTTGTGTCCTAAATATAAGTTAACAAATAAATAAAATTCAGAATTAATTTAGAATATATATATATATATATATATATATATATATATATATATATATATATATATATATATATGAAATATATTGTTATTAATTGAATGTATTTATAAATAAAGAAAATAACTAATGAAATGTCTGTATTTATCTTTTTTTTTGCATTTTATATTTATTAAATTACATATTAATTCATTTCAGTATTGTTATTTATTTAATCATAATTAAAAACAGGCTGCCATGGTATAACCATTCATAGGGAGAAAAGAAACTTTCAAATTAATTAATTTGAATTAACTTTGCATTGTCATACAAACGCTGGTTTAAACAGCGTAAATATTGTTACTCAGCAGGAACTTTTCTCACTGTTGCACCGTTTCAGTGCAATCCGCCGTTATAGATGATGACACAGAAAAAATTAGCAGTATCTGGAGACACTTCGGATTTAAAGAAGCATCACTAAACTTTGGCAGCTTTACTCCTTGAAGCTTCACCTTAATCTCCCTCCACTTTTCCTCCTGCCTCTCCTCTGAACTCTCTCCATGCAGTAAAAGTCAGTCCGGTGCTGATCCTTGTTTTACCTCTTACTCTGTCTCTTTCTCTTCCCTTCTTGTGTTTCTTTAATGGATCAGCCACGCTACACATTTATAACAACAGTGTTTTGATATCAGTTATCAAAACTCAGCTGTAATGTGATGCTCCAGGCTGGAACATAAAGTTTCTCAGCATCGGGATGCAAGGACAGCTCCAGGAATATACATGATAAATGTCCCTGTGCCATGAAAACAAGTCAGAAGGTCAGAAAGTCACATAGAGCTACTTTAACACCAGCTTTATGTTGCTTTTCTTCGAGTTAAATACAAGTTGTCTACCAGTCTAATGAAGCGTCTACACCAAACAATCGACTCCGCTCTTGCTTAAACCTCCTCAAAGTATCTAAAGTGAATAACATCTACATGAAGCTCGAGCAGGATGGCATCAGTTCTGCGACTCATTGACTGAGTTCATATCTTCAGTCTTCAAACCCAAACACGGACTGTCGTATGATTACAGGGATGATGAGGAACATAATCTGCATACCAACAACAATCAGGGTTTAATTGAAAGAATCAGAACGGCGTCTCAAATCGCTCTTCCTCATCATATCCCATCTACTGACACGGTTTCTACATATGTTTTAAAGGCCACACAGTAAATGCTCTTTTGCTTTTCATGACTTCACTTTTCTCTAAACCAAGTTTGCTGTGATATCGACATGTTTTCAATTAGGAGAACACGTGTGTGTAACATGTTGCGCATCGTAAACATCACTCAGAAAACAAGCTCTTGTCCAACACGGCTCTTCTGGCCAATTACTCTTATCAATAAAACGCTCTCCGTTTGGGAAATGTGTAATTTTGAGAGCTGTTTATGTACAGTACGATAACACACATCATTTTCTTTCTTTGCACATTGAAGATGCTGGAGAGGGAAGAGAAATCTAATTATAATAGAAGGCAGACTTGGGCAGATTGGCTGCACTCCAGGGCCAACAAATTATTCTTACTGGCACAGAGCAGAAAGAGGGAGTGGACTTCAGACTTCAAACACCAGCTTTATGGTAAACGATAGGCAGAGTTCAAAACTCTCACATTGTGCAATCTCAGACTCCGACCGCCTGCCTTTTGGAAACGTCTCCATCTCCCCGTCCTCCCCATCCTCTTTCCATTATATGACAGCATTCTTCATGCTTTTATATGCAACTCCTGGCAGCGGGAGCTTTTCTACATTACAGCTACGCTTGACTAATCCGTCAGATGCAGATTTGTTTCAGTAGAAAGGAAAAAAAAAAGCCTGCAGGTTCCAGTTTGGAGAAATAACAGCTTCTTATCGCGAGCGTCCCGCAGTTTTCCTCGCTGAGACGGAAAAAAGCCGTCCGCTGTATCTCCCCGAGCCATCTGGAGAAGTCATGAAGCAGAGCAAGCAGCCACTTAACTATTTAAGTGGACGCACACTTAAAATGCTTACTCACACCTCTGGAGTGAGTCAGAGTTGTTAGTCAACAGGTGTGTCATCCAGCCAGAGAGTTGGACTGTTTGTCATCCGACAGGATGGCGAGACAGGCGGCTTTTGAGCCAGCGGGGAGGACTGAATGTGAAGAAGGAAGAGGAGGAGGAGGAGTGCTCCCCACCTGCACACCATGTGCTCTTCACCTTGATTTACTAGTTGGCTGGAGGCTCTGCGCCGCCGTTCTGGGCACATGCTCTTAAAAATATAACCTCAGTTCTCTGAAGCTGCAACCACAAACTCTCTCTGCCCTGCTTTGCCTCAAACTCCTCTGACATCCACCTTTAATTTACTGGCCTGAAGACGTGCCGGACCGGCCTCCACGCTGTTTAGAGAGCTTCCTGACACTGTGTGTGTACGTATGTGTGTGTGCAGGCGCCGCTCCTACAACTAAACGTAATGGAAGCGGTGACAGATGGGTCTGATGTAGGTACTAGTAGGTACACACTCTTAAGGAGGCTGATAAGAGGGGTGAACAGCACAAGTACTCGCAGTCAGAGGAAGGGCTGATAAGAGCAGCAACAGAAGCTGCAACACAGGAAACAAGCAATAGAGATAAAATGGAGAGGAGCTGGCGTGGCGGGACACAGCTCCATCAGGAGGACAGAGTCGGGTTCCAGCCACTTGTCAGAAGGCCTCACCAACAGCTACCATGCATCCAAAAGCAGAGGCCAGTGCTAAAAAGAGCAGATAGCGTCTTATGTTTCTGCTTTACAACAGTTTTTCCCCCCCGAGGCGAGCTGTAATGTCGATCTCCTGTAAGACGGCCTGATAGAATATCAGCCGTGTCGCTGCTCTGGTTAAAGCACAGATAAAGATAAAGAAGGCGCTGCTTTCCAACTAAAGCTGGAGCCTTCCTGAGAGTCATTTAATTCACACATGAGCAATTATTTCACATCTGGTGCTCTTGGTTAGATTACACAATCCAATTCCCGCAAGTGGCGCATTTTAATGATGCGCAGAAACTTCACTATTCATGTATTTTGATATTAATACATATTAAAGACTAATTTCAGTGCAACGGGATGGAATGACGCTGGAGTTCTGTACTTGGGTTTAACAGTCTGATGGTTAAATGGAAAATAAAAGGCCAAACCACTAAATACCCCCACAAACCTCAAAGTACATCAATTGAGTTGTGCCTTTGAAGACTTTCAGAATGACATGTGACAGAAAACAGAAGAAAATGTCACCGGAGAGGCAGCGGAGGTGCAGACCATGAGGCTGAACCTTAAAACATCACAGGTTTTCCTAGAAATAAATAGAAAATAAAGCACTTACAGTGTGAGGAAGTGAGTGTTGAGAGTTTGGTGACAAACTTTTTTGGCTTTGTAGGTAAAAAACGATGATGGATGAGTGAGTCTGTTCTGGTCTGAATTTACCCTGCAGACTCTGAGGACGACAGAGAACAAGAGTTATTTATATCCCAAAAGTAGATGAAAAGAACCAGCTCTCAGACAACAGCGCTGATTTTCAACCTGACGGGGGTTTAGCTGGGAAATGAATTAAGTGAGCAATTGAAAAATGATTACATTCCTGAAGCATATGTGTTTGATAGACCCCCCAGTTTGGGAGGAAGTGTGAAAGACATTTTGGGCTCACGTTCAAAGCCTGACATTAATCAGTAACAGCTTATTAGGATTATCCCCCATTATTTTATCATTTGGTAAACATGCATGAGGCTTTTTCTTTACCTCACACATTCCAGCTGCGGTCCCACTGAGCTCCAGTAAACCGGAACACGTGCCAATCTCAAGCAGGCAGACTCACCATGATTCTGTCAGTATTGTGGTAACGTCACACACCCAAATCCCCGCAGTCATAGAGGATGGTATGGAAGGCCGGTTGCGCCAAAAACGTGCGTCAAAACGTCTTCAAAATGCGCGCACCGATCGCGTCGAGATCGCGTCAAACCTGCTTCAAGGCAAGGACTCTGTCAAGACCTTGCTTGTTGTTCCCAACTTAAAAGGCAGTTTTCATGTCTACGACAAATTTCTGCAGTCTTATCATAATTCTCTCCTGAAATATATTACAGGAAATCACCAGAGCAAACAAAAGAAATATGGCTTAAAATAGATACGCCTTTCACCCCAAATAACAAACCTTGTTATTTGAATTTCCATTTAATTTTTAAAAACTATGTATGAAATGCAACCACATTAACAATAATAAATATTCTAATAGCTTACTAATAAAAACCCACTGATGACAACCAACAACTGAGGGTGAGGCAGCCTGCAGCTCCCACGATTTTTAATGAAATGGTTTAACCCATAGTCCTCAACCAATGGATGTTAAGACGTTCTGAAGGTGCTCAGAAGGCGTCGAGAACGCCTTTCAGAATGCCTTAAGGCGTCGAAAACGCGTTCTGAGCGCGTTCTCGACGCAATCGGTACGCACATTTTGAGGACGTTTTGATGCACATTTTTGGCGCAACCAGCTTTCCATAGGATGGGTCGAAAAGTGACTGGTTTCACAAGGAGTGTTGTGTTGTTGTTTCAGACCTGAGTATGTTCTGTCTCTGTGCACGCCTCCACCTGTCTCTCACCACCGCTGCTACGTACCCTCCCACACTGCCTCTAGATAGTATATGTTTATATTTCCTCACATATATGTGTGTGTGTGTGTGTGTGTGTGTGTGTGTGTGTGTGTGTGTGTGTGTGTGTGTGTGCGCGACCACTCACTGTGCCTCTCTTTCTTCCTCTGTTTCCTCACAGCATGTGATTGCCATCCCGTGGGCGCTGCTGGCAAAACCTGTAACCAAACCACAGGACAATGTCCCTGTAAAGATGGCGTGACTGGTATCACGTGCAACCGCTGTGCTAAAGGCTTCCAGCAGAGCCGCTCGCCCATTGCGCCCTGCATAAGTACGTGGAATGGATCTTTAATATTATCTGCCTCACTGTAGGATAATGTCGCCAGGTTTATTTGCACGCGTTTGTGAGGGAGGGGCACATCAGAATCGGCCATTTGTGGAGATCACACACGTGCAACAAGCAGGACATCAACACAGACAAGTTGTTTTCTCACCAGTAAATCTTCCAGGTTACATTGCATTCCCAGTGGCACTGATTTCTGTAAATCTGCTGTTAACACCAGCAGCTCCACACGGCATGACACAACCGGACGTATCAGGATGAATTATGGCAAAAAACAAAACACATTTAACTTCTTTTTTTTTTTTGCCATTTTTGTGAATTAAACTCATAGTGATCACAGCATATGATTGCTTGTCGCTCTTTTTGTGAGCTTTACTTTAACGCCATTTCTTTAAATCTTCAGCATGTTGTCGGCAGGTGATCTGCACAAGCAAATTATGAGAGCTAAGCTCATTGTTTGAATGTGGCATCAGTTGCTGTCTTGTCAACAATGTCCTTTCACAGATTCGCATAAACGAAGTGCAGGATTCCCCAGTCCCACCTGGGAAAATCTGGCTGAACGTGATCAAAAAGACTTGATTCTTTCTTCCCCGTCTCTCATGCACAAAACCTCCACTGTCACACACCTTTCCCACAGTGTTTCCACCTCGTTCTCTGCATGTGGCTTTTATGTTTCTCTGTGGTGTTGACTGTTGTTCTCTTGGTGATTTTTGATTATCCTCTTCTCTCCCTCCTGCCCACAACAACAAAATAGCCATCATGAGTGTGTTGATCTGTTCCCTTTGGAGATAAGAGGGCCACTCTATGTGCATGTTTCTTTTATTTTTTACTTCATATAAACTTTCTAACCAGTTTAGAGTACAGCATTGGAAGAGGGAGACCTGAGAGAATCAAGTCTTTTGGATGTCCAAATTGTTAACATTTACTGCTGCTTAAGCTACAGAGAAGGAGGAAAGCGTGGCCGTTCATGAGGAAAACAAAGTTGCTATGGATTAAAAGTAGGGGTGTAACGGTACATCAAAATCATAGTTCAGTATCTACGTTGGTTTTAAGGTCACGGTTCGGTTCTTTTTGGTACAATACACGAACAAATGCAAACCATAAAACTGCTTAACTGTTAAGTAAACACAAGCGTGTTTAATGACATTTAACAATAAAACCAAAAACAGAAAAAGAAAACTGCTTCCAATAAAATGTTCTGAAATAAATCCAAATATGTTATTTGTTATATTTTATGTTTTGGCATTATTCAACATGTATGAACTGAAAAAGAAAGAAATATGTTTTCAAAAAAGAGGAATATTCCTAAAAACTTTGGTTCACAATGACAATATGGTGTACATAAAGATATGCCCCTGACTGTATCTGCGCATATTACAATGGATGCAGGAAGATTAACTTGTAGAAATTTAATCCATTTTTTATGGTTTTTCTTTAAAATTAAAATTTTAATTGCATGTATGCTGTAAAAGATAAATAAAGATTAGTTGCAAGACGATGGCAGGTTGGGTTAAAGCATTGTTTGAATGAGCACATTTTCACATAAAATCTGCATTCAAAGTAAAAACCCTTCAACCATTTTGCATGTTTATTTACTTCACAGTATTTATTATCATTAAAGACAAAAGTTACCAGATATAAAATGAGAAAATTCTTTTTACGGCTCTTTACATTAGAAATGATTTAAACACTGTAGAAAAAAAAAGACCATGCTTTCCAGCACACTTCATACAGGACCAGTTTTCAGACACATGGGACACGGCACACGGCAGCGTTGGCAGCAACACACTCTCGATACACTCGTCTCAAAGAAGTTTGATTGGTTATGATATTGGAGGGAATTTTAACATTTTCAAAGCAGTCCGTGACAGACGACGTATCACAGTCAGAGAATTTTGTTCAGTTTGACAGAAATCTTGCTGTTGTCTCTGCGGTATACAAGGAAAAAGACACTAGGTTCATCCTCTTTAAGGAAACAGCCTAGTGAATATCATAATTTGATGGAAGATGACGTGAAGGCAGATCCAGATAAATTAACAGCTTACTTTTACCTTCAACAAAACCCTCACTATCTGGTTGTAGCACCATGCAACAGCAACAAAACTTGAACATTTTTCAACTTTCTTGTGGAGTGTAAGAGCCAGTGTGCAAATCTATGTGAGCAAATTTTCGCATCCACAAATGTCACCTATTGCTTGTCTGGAGGAGGGTAGCGATTTTCACCTCATCGTGCAAGTTCCATTGGAAGAACCCATAACACAGCTCAACACAAGACTGGAAGACCGCCGCTGTCTTATCCACCTGTCTTTGAATATTTACACTGGAAAGCCAAAATGCATCCAAATAGGAGATTTAACAAGAGAAAGACTTTAAAGCTCTGGTTTCTCTTTAAAATTGTTGCTAGCCATAATGTCCACATAACATCCACTAGCCATAATGCCTCCTAATCATTGAATTTGCTAGTCATGGCGCCTGCTAGTCACAACATCCACTAGCCATAATATCAGCTAGCTATAACATCCACTAGCCATAATATCTGCTAGCTATAATGTCCACTAGCCATAATATCTGCTATAACGTCCACTAGCCATAATATCTGCTAGCTATAACGTCCACTAGCCATAATATCTGCTAGCTATAACGCCCACTAGCCATAATATCTGCTAGCGATAATGTTCATGAGCCGTAATATCCACTTGCCATAACGTCCACTAGCCATAATATCTGCTAGCCATAACGTCCACTAGCCATAATATCTGCTTGCTATAAAGTCCATGAGCCGTAATATCCACTTGACATAATGTCCACTAGCCATAATATCTGCTATAACGTCCACTAGCCATAATATCTGTTAGCTATAATGTCCACTAGCCTTAAAATCCACTTGCCATAATGTCCACTAGCCATAATATCTGCTATAACGTCCACTAGCCATAATATCTGCTAGCTATAACGTCCACTAGCCATAATATCTGCTAGCTATAACGTCCACTAGCCATAATATCTGCTAGCTATAAAGTCCATGAGTCGTAATATCCACTTGACATAATGTCCACTAGCCATAATATCTGCTATAACGTCCACTAGCCATAATATCTGTTAGCTATAATGTCCACTAGCCTTAAAATCCACTTGCCATAATGTCCACTAGCCATAATATCTGCTATAACGTCCACTAGCCATAATATCTGCTAGCTATAACGTCCACTAGCCATAATATCTGCTAGCTATAACGCCCACTAGCCATAATATCTGCTAGCGATAATGTTCATGAGCCGTAATATCCACTTGCCATAACGTCCACTAGCCATAATATCTGCTAGCCATAACGTCCACTAGCCATAATATCTGCTTGCTATAAAGTCCATGAGCCGTAATATCCACTTGACATAATGTCCACTAGCCATAATATCTGCTATAACGTCCACTAGCCATAATATCTGTTAGCTATAATGTCCACTAGCCTTAAAATCCACTTGCCATAATGTCCACTAGCCATAATATCTGCTATAACGTCCACTAGCCATAATATCTGCTAGCTATAACGTCCACTAGCCATAATATCTGCTAGCTATAACGCCCACTAGCCATAATATCTGCTAGCGATAATGTTCATGAGCCGTAATATCCACTTGCCATAACGTCCACTAGCCATAATATCTGCTAGCTATAACGCCCACTAGCCATAATATCTGCTTGCTATAATATCCTCTAGCCATAATATCTCCTAGCTATAATGTCCATGAGCCGTAATATCCACTTGCCATAACGTCCATTAGCCATAATATCTGCTAACTATAACATCCACAAGCCATATTTTCTGCTATCCAAAACGTCCACTAGCCACAACACCTGCTAACCATAATTTCCACTAGCTATAACACCTAATAACCATTAAATTGGATAGCCATTGTGCCAGCTATAGAAAATGTCCACTGACCATAACATTGCTATCAATAATGTTTGCTAGCCATAATGTCCATAAGCTATAATGTCTATCATGTCTGCTAGCTTAAAGCTGGGCTGCACTCAATGTTATTGATTTAGAAAGCATGTGCAAGGCAGTTATTCATTTTTGTGGAAACTCATTCTGTATTAAATGTGCTGTATTAAAAAATCAAAAATCGAATGCATGTACCGTTACACCCTAAATTAAAAGTGATGGATATGTAATCAATGAGGGTGCAAATATTTGTGGGAAGGACAAACAAAGATTAATTAACATGAAGCAGAAGCCTGCCTCATGTTAATTAATCTTCATGCAAGTGTGTAAGTAGAAGGTTTTATTGTCAAATCTTAGAAATGAAGTGGAAACTAGCTCACTGTCAGAGGTGGAGGTTTGTCATATTAAAGAACTTACTGTAACGACAACACAAGAGCAGCTAACTTACAAACTCGCTCTTACAAAAATGTCATTCAGCTAAATTATTACACCTAAACACCAAAATCTTGTCTGATGAGAAAATAAATCAGAATCATAACCAGATTATTTTTGTGAAAACCAAAACCTTGTGTTTAAGCCCTTATTCTTTTGTTACTGAATGTGCTTTAGCCAGATTTTTACTATACTAATCGTTCATTTTGCTTCTTGTTCTTTCTTGGAGTAGAGATTCCACTTTCTCCTCCTACAACTCCAGCATCCAGCAGCACCGAGGAGCCATCAGGTGAGAGTCAAACTTTCATTTCCACGTATTACAAGAACATTTTTCTTTGAGCAGAAATGCGGCGCATGTTGTGCAAATGTAAATAAATAGATATGAGATTTTTCTCCACTTCACCTCCACTCCTCATTCCAATATTTTTCCACTTGAGTAAAAACAGACTGCAGGATAAATTGGATCCCACTTGTCTTTCCCCTCCTTATTATGTGGTTCATGAATATTAAATCCATTAGCAGCAACCCTGAGATGTGCCTCTTTAATCTCTCACACTTCCACAATTAATCAGGCTAACTGCGGCACAGTGGGGTGTTGGTATCATGGATGGCACTGGGAACTTGCAGTTTGCCTGATTTGATATTTCATTTTTCAAATCACCATCTTTTCCAGCCTTGCAGTGAACACTGACAGACAGAGCTACATCTTATCATTTATATATATGTTTCTCATTCACTGCACCAGATGATCTCTGTTTAAATGTGGGTTTAAACATTTATTTACAAAGTACGTGATGCCAGGATTTACTACATGCTACTGCAACAACTACACTAGAAAATGACAATATAAGACTGCACCTCTTCTAAGGCTGATTAAAAACATATTCTGGCCCTAATCCAAACTAAGATGAAAATTTGACCATTCCTAATCAATCAGTCATTGTCTTTTTGAGTAATCATGCTATTGAACCTGGAACTGTACGAGGCAAAAAAATCATCTTAGATGAGGTAATTTAATATCAAATTAATCAGTTTCAGAACTAGATCAGGAATGATCCTTGGAAACTTGGGAAGGATTTGTGAGTAAACAGTAGGGGATTCTTAGCAATTAATTACTTATTTATCTAAAAACATATCTATTTATCCATTTATTTAAACCAGAATAGGTTCTACATCGTTTATTTTCTTTTTCAAATTCACGGTGGAAAAAGTGGAGTCATCTGGCTTCCACTGTGTTTCTTCTGTCTCCCCCGTGAAGTTGCTGGAGGCCCAGCGTACACGTATGTGTGAGGGGCTCCTGCAGCTGTTGTTGGGCCCTCTGAGGTCCCGAATGTTCCCTGCACAGCAAACGATTGACAGCACAGTCAGGATAACGCTGGTCTCCAACCCTCCTCCACCTCTTTTCTTTTCTCTTTAAGTCTCTTTTCACTCTTTTCCACCTCCTTCGTCTCCCTCTGTTTCACGCTTTGTCTTCAAATAACACTGTGGGTGGTGCAGCGCTGGAATATGTGGGGCTTCTCTGGGCCCCTTTGTCAGGAATCTGCCTATGTTTGGGGTGCAGAAAAATTGGCTAAGTGAGGAGGAATTTTATGTATGATTTAAGTGGATGCAAAGTGAACCAGAACACAAACCAATCAAAGAAGAATTTTGTATATTTATTTGTTGGTTTTATTATTGTAACTGAAAAGTCTATATCTGCTATAACAACCAGTTTTAAGACTAAAACTCCTCTTTCTGTAATTCCACTGATCTCACCATTCGGCAAATGGTAGTATTCGAATTGGGCTGTAATGTCACAGGTAGACTTATCATGGCTAAAAGTTTTAAGAACTAACTTTGCCAAGCATAACAGCCATGGGCATGTAAGGTGCATCACCCTGATGGACGTCCAAGGGTCTCTTGGCCCACCCAGGGTGGAGACCAGAGGATGAAAGCATTATCTACAAACCCTCTTCAGAGGGAGGTCACACAACAAATCCACCTCTGCTTGGCCTGGTATTCCAACAGTTATGATATCACCTAGTTAGTGATTGCTAACAGATGTGTCGTGTGTGTGTGAGAAGTATTAAGATTTTTTTCTGGTCTTTTCATTTCTACGCTTTTGATTTAAAAAAAAAATAAAAAAATTTTGGACTTTCCTTATGGTTTTACGAACAAAACCAAAAACATAGCAAGAAATAATTCAGAGGAGTGGTTAACAACAGATTTTCAAACATAGGCTACAAAGATTTATATCCATATCAACACCATTACTCAGAAAATTCCGTAAGACAGCCATGCAAGGCGGAGACGGTCCATTTTTCAGCATTGTGTGAACTGTGTTAAAGATCTCAACACCAAAGCTCATTTAAAGCTCCAGTGTGTGAGAATTACTCCCATCTAGTGGTGCACTAATTGAATGCAAACAACCGAGTAGCGCTATCTGGCCTTTTAGCACATTATTACCACCACTGAAGCAGTAAATGTGAAAATCTTGCACAAGTTGGGGTGTCGCGTCAGGTGATAAAAGTGCAGAACGTTATTAATGCTGATAAGTAACAAGCATGTCCTCCATGTATTTGGTACCAAGCTACTGCTAATAGCTGCTAATAGCCTCTTAGCAAATGCGCTAAAATGATGTATGAAAGATATGGGAAAATATGTCTGAAAGCAGCGCACGGTGGCCTGCTGGTATGACTTCTGTGAAGAGTGACAGCAACTGCAAACGGTTGAAATGGAGCTTTTCCACTGTAGGCTAACTAACAAATTAGCATCTCTGACATCTTATATAACAAGTAACAGTTAATTATTTGACTCAAATGGGAGGAAAAGTGGTCGCTGGACTACCTGCCGTGTTTCTGACATAACGCCAAAATAAACTTCACTGTTAGATTGAATGAACTTACCTGTCAAACAGAAAGCTGCAACCTCTGTCTCAGTTCTGAAGTCTGTCTCCCTCACGAACTGTCTACATCTGGTAAAAACTACAACTACTCTCTTTTTCCTTATTATTTCTTTTACTTGGCTATTTTTTCCTCCCTCATGGGACAAAAAATACGGATGGTCTTCCATTTCAAAGGAAAACAGCAAGTTGAATGTTTCTCCTCGTCCTCCCCCAACAACACATGGGGATTCATAGCTAAAATGTGGAAAGCTAACAAGTTTGTCCCTTTTCAGCTACCCTATTTAAAGATGGTGATGCAACATGGCAACCGTCTGTTGTTTCCACAGCCACCAATGTTTTTTTAAAATAACTCATTCTAAGCTACAAGAACACTTTAATTTGGATGTGATTGTAATTAGACTTTGTAAAATACATATTTCTGAAAGGAGTACTTGATTTTTGCTGATTAAAAAGCCAAATTAGTTACACTGTACCTTTAATGGTAATATATATAACAAAATTACCCATCAACCATTGCAGTTGAAAAGTAATTTTTACAAAAACAGCTTTGTTATCAGTTTACATGCGTGTTTTAATAGCAATTAATGTTATTGATTTGATTTAATAACTCAGGTTTCTGCTAACAGTAAAAAGAGTCAATTTGTTAGCTAAGACAATCTTCATTTAGCTAGTTTAAGAGTTATGTTAGCCTTTAACAATCTTACCCCCCCCCCAAAAAAAACCCTTGTTAGCAGTGTGTTTTAATAGAAATTAACATTATTGATGTGATTTAATAGATCAAATAGTTGAAAAATCTCTTGTTAACATTAAAACTAAGCTGATCTTGGTTTGGCTAGCTTAGCTGTGGAACTAAGTGCAAATCAGTGGTGTAGTCCAGGGTACTTATTTTTCAGTCAGCATTGAGTATACCCACTTCTAAAGTCCTTGTGACGCTGCTTTTACAGTTACAAATGTCCCCACAAATGTACGTCAACCAGTAACTCCGCTAATGCTACCAATGCCACACAGGTGCAGTTAGCCAGCAGCTCTGTTAACTTTAGCCTGAACATAGACATAATCAGCTCAGGCTAACAGAGACTCTTTATTAACTTAAGTCTGAATTGTTTACTTATTTTTAAATTCGTGGTTACAATAGTGTATTACTGTTCTGTTTTCTGTGTGTGTTCTTTTATATTGTTCAGCACTTTGGGAGCAGTGCTGCTGTTTGGAAATGTGCTATATAAATAAAGTTGACCTTGACCTTGTCCAAAAGATGTTCACATGCCCACTTTTTTTTTTTTTAAAAAAGGGCAAAAAAATTGAGGTTATACCTACTTCTTGTGGGACCACTACCCCACTGGTGATAATGTTAGCAAGTGGTTATAAAATTAACGGTTATTGTTATTGGAAAATGAAGTTGTTTTTCTGAAGAGAGGAATTCTGTTAGAAGAAGTTTTCTTTACTAGCGTTGCCTGAGCAGTGAGCAGCGGTTAGTGGTTATTCCTTATGCACAATGTGAAATGAAATGGAAGGATAAGACCAAAACAAAAAATTGTAATACCATCAAAAATAATGAAAATATCTAAACTGGAGAGTTGTATTAATGGGAAAGAACTAAGCAATGAAGAAAATGGATCATATAGAGTTGAACAAGAAAAAAAATATAGGAGAAAAAAGTGTGTGACCAACAGCTGTAAGGCAGGTGTCTTGTTGCGCCTCACTTGAAATAGGGGAATGGGCTTGGTGGGTTGGGAGGGTGTATGGAGAAGTGAGTGTGAGGGGGGAAAGATGGAGTGGATATTAATTTGTCTCCTGCAGCAGGGCTCTCCCCCTGTCGACCACACGGAGGGCTGGAATGCATGGAGAATAGCGCCAGTGGTGCAGCCCAGACAAAACACACATTGTGCTGGCAGGTCATGGATGGTGTGAGTTGCCACTCCCACGGGTCATGACAGAGACGTCTGCATGGCAACAAAATGTGGAGGAGATTAACTGCTGATGACCTGTGGTGGCCGCTCAGGCCTGTCAGAATACACAGGATGTGAAACTAACTAATGATGATAAGGAGCTGGAATGATGACGATGATGCTCATAAGGGTAACTAGGTTCAGTTCAATGCATCATATGTGTGTGTCGTGTCTTGAGCTGGAAGTGATCAGAATCTGTGGCAGACCCCTCCTTGGATTTTTTGGACGTGAGTCTTGCTTTACACACCCTGTACAATCCTCTCAGTCTCCACTGCACTTCAGTGTGGGATGTTATTTCACTGCTTACTTGAATAAAACTTTCATAGAATAAATAGTTTGGGACATAATCTGTAATAAGGACGGCCAAAATAGAAGAACACGTTGTTAAATTGTCATGATGAATATAGAGTCTTTATTTACACTGGCACTTTTTCTTCCCAAAATCTGTCTGAGTTGGGTAATTTCCTCTTTTTGTGTCTAATCTTTTGGTGATAATCGATGACTTATCTGAGACTCATGAGTACGGTAATGTAGGATGATGAGCAGTATGACCCCGCTCATCAGGACTGATTGCACGCTTCCCCAAAGTAAAATCTCCAATCAGGTCAAGAAAAAAGAACAGCCTCTTTACAGCCTGTTGCCGGCTGAAAACAAACCATCTTTTACTCAGTGACAATACAGTGAGAGAAGAAGGAGGAGGGGGCTTCTTCTCTTTCTTTCCTCCTTTCTCTGTGTCTTTGCTGGACAGAATCCAACCTCCCAGCTCTAATGTGAGCAGCCCGGTGAGGAACAGTGCATGGCAGCACACTGGGCTCTATAATCTAATTACATGCTTTATTTGCCGCAATTTGTTTCTCAATCAGTCTGGTTGAAAGAGAGAGCCCTCCTCCTGGGGGCATCATTTACACCTCCTTGTTTCACCGCTCTGGAACCACTGATTTTGCCACTTTGGCCATGTTTGTATGTTGCATGTTGCTCCATCTTTATGAATTTAGGGTGGGGACTTTTGAAAGTTGGCATGCCAAAACCTCGTCTTGGTTTTCAGAAAATCCACAACATACTTATCATATCATACTGTATGTGCAACTAAACATCTCCCAGAGTACTTCTGAATGTTTTGACCAGTTTCCCCAGATCTATCTCACTCTGCTTGGTCTGGTCTTCTAGAAAAAACAAGTGTCAGTTGCTGTGTTTCCATTACCAGTTTAATTGCACAAAAACATAAATAGCTCAATAAAAAACTGGTGATGGAAAAGGCAAATAAAAACCTCTCAGATATTGCTAAAAATCTTTTCCAGACATGTTGGTAAAAAAGTATAAACCAGACCTAATTTTTTTTGCATTTACACACCACCAGAGGTGGCGTAGGGGGTCATGTGACCAGATCATTTCAAGTACAAATGGCTTCTGGATGACTTCTTCAGCCTCCTGATGAGAACAGCAGCAATAGCAGTAGTGGCAACAGTAGTTCCTCCAAAACACAACGTAAGCTGGATCTTAGTCCTAGTTAAAACGGAGTCCCACGAAATAAGATTTTATGAAAATTACAGTTTATGTGCTTCACACTGTTCCATGGAAACACCAACAAATAGCCTTTGTAATTTTGCTGTTATTTGCATGAAAACCCAGCTATCAAGTAACCTTTTAAAACTCTCTTAGATTAGAGAAAATGTTGCAGATTTGTTCTGTATTGATCTTTATGAGCTGCCTTTTAGGACAGAATGCATTTTAAACTCTAACACACACCTCTGAAATCCTACTCTAATCACTTGCACGTGTTTAACGTTACATCCAGTAGGTGGCAGTAATGCAGCGGAGTTGGTCTGCCAATCAGAAATAAGCAACATGAAGAAGAAGAAGCTGCTTTTAAAAAAAAATGTAAATGAATAAGATTCAGTCAAGATGCAGCAATTTTTTTATACTAAAATAATATTTTAACATCGTGGTCAATGGTATCCATGTGTGTGTAGGGTTTTAGTTGTACATTTTTGTGAATTTTCATCAGTTTACATGCAAGATAGTGACAGTGTGTGAGCATCAATTTAATGAGTAGGGTTAAGAGATTATAGTAGTATATGCATGATTTCAGAGGCGTGTGTGAAAGTGAAGAATGCATCCTGCTCATATGTTACCTCATAGACCTTTACAGCTCTTCAGGTGGGCCATATCTTACTGAAAACCAGTCATCCTCAGCAGATTCTGTAAGTCGCTTGGAGGCTGAAACTGCTGACATGCGGGTAACTCAAGGAGAAGACAATGACGTTAGAAATGAAGAAAGGCGTCCATAAAACGACGAGCAGCCGATTAATAAAAACAAGACATGAAAATGGCGGATCTTCATGTTGGGAGTGAGAGGATTGTGAAGCTTTGCTTGAGTCAGGTGCTAAACTCTGCACACAAGCGAGGGTCTGGCAGGGATCAACGTGGCATAAATACTGTCGTTAGAGGATTTGCTCAAAGCACTCTGGACAGCTGAAGCAAATTTATTGTGACTCGTCGGCAGACCTCAGTTATAACTCACGAAAGGGTGTGAACGTGAACACAGTCGTTGACTGTATCGATGGTGTTATCAGTCCATTGTGCATCCCTGTAAGGTACCGGCTCATCGCATCACATAGCAGCTATGATGCGTGCCGTGCTGCTTCGAAGCAGCAGCCTTTTAAACTATTATTTTAAAAGGCTGTACGGTACTTTGATAGAAGGGGCAAAGGTCCACCTCTCAGTTACAAACTTCTCAGCGCTCTGAAAGGCACGACACAAAGCGCTGTAGTAGCTACATCTACTCTGAACACGCAAAGCACATTTTAGCTCAGTACTACAAGACTGCCTCCACTTCCCCGGCTTGTAACGCGCACACAAAGGGAACATTTGTCCTCACGGTAGGGGACTGCCTGGCCCTAAATAGGGATCTGGGGGCGCTCTCAGCGGGGCCTGGAGCTGTGTCTCAGGGGTACACTAATGGGGAATGAAAGGCTATCAAAGGGAGGTATCACGATGGCATCAAGGGGGGGTTATGAGAAAACAAAGCTTCCTTTCCTCAGCTCCTACTACCATCATTTACATGGTAATCAGGTGCAGCTCATATAGACTCCTCTGTTCATTTGCTTTGCCTATTTTTGTTACTTTGCCTGCTTACTAGCAGCTTCCTGGTCTCTCTAACTAGAGTGTTAGCCTATTAGCTTCAGGGGGTTTCGCCGATGTGGGGATTTTACATAATTTTACACCAAGACGTCCTCCTCTTCAGCCCACACCACTGCTGATTTTCACCAGAGTCCATCCTCCCACCTCCTTCCCCCCTTTTTTGGTGCATTTTTCCTTGTCATGATGTTCCCCTGGCAACCTCATTGAAATGGAGTATAAAGGGGTGGAGAGACCTGCTCACATCGGTGATGTTTGTTCATATTCAGGCTGCCTGAAAGCTGCGGTCGCTCTTCCACCAACCCATCACAGGAAAATGAATTGCTTTCACTCCTCTGTTTCTAAACTTATTGCAACTTGGAGACAAAAGATGTAAAAACAAACAAAGCTTGAAGGCAAGGGGAACACACACACACACACACACACACACACCCCACTTTACTGATAAGGTCTAACATCGGATTATTATCTCATTTACTGTAAACGAGTAGCAGCTTCGTAACACTGTATGAGGTCATCTCTGTGTTCCTTGATTGCTGCAGCTCGTAAAGCAGATGGTGGCATGAGTTTACTGCGAGCACAAACTCTTAGATTGATTTAGAAATGGAGAAATGATTGCAGTAATCTGCGCTTACACTATATCTTTTTTTTTTTTTGTGCTTTTCTACATCAGTAATCAGCAGGGTGCACACTTCCCAAACCCTTAAAGCTCATTGATGCTCGATGCAAACGGACAGTTTCATCCTCTCCTCCGTTGGTTACTTCCGAAATGTGGTTTATTTTAGGAACTTAGTTCGTTAGTGGACGCCGAAAATCGCGGGGGCAGCATTGAGTTGCATAGCCCACACAGGAAAAAAACCTTTGTGGTTTGTGGCTTTATTCAAGTCACAAAGGAGCTTTTTTTTGTTTTTGTTTTTTTAAGACAAAAACATAAAGTTCTTCTCACTTGTTGATCTTTGGCTGCACCTGATTGGATTCAACCATCAACGGAAGCTCTCTGATTGGTGGAAACTGTAAAAAGAAGTGACTTTATCATAATTTTTAGAGGTTTATTAGCAACACTGTAACGATAGCAATCTTTTTTTTAAAATTATAAGTAACATTATCATGGATCACTCAGTGGATTTACTATGCAGAGGCTCTGAATGAAAACTACATTTTGTGGCTGGATTGCAAACATCCTGGACGGGATAGAAATGCCATCACCTAAAGCAGGAATAGTGATTCCAGTCCTACGAGAGCCACAATCCTGCAGGTTTTCCATGTTTCCTGCTCCAACACACCTGATTCAAATTAATGAGTCATTCTTCAGAATTTGATAAGCTGTTGGATCTGTTTAATGTGATTCAGATGTGTTGAAGCAGGGATTCGTTGAACGGAGTAACCCTGACCCAAAGGGTACGCTATCCATCACGATTTAGCCCGCAGCTACACGCTGCCATTCCTGAGGAACTATAGACGATGTAAACGACAGCGTCTGGGGATGCTGGTGGAGTTTTAGGGGTTAAGATGACGAACTCCCTACGCTCAGTATTCATACACACAGCCATGTGTTTGACAGCTTCCCTGAAGCTCAGAGCTGTGATTCAATTTGGGTAACCCCTCAGCCTGCGCGAGCTATTTATTTGTTCACCGCCCCAGAGTGAGTGGACACAAAGAGTCCTCGGCCTGATGCTTTATGGATGGCTAATTTTCCCTTCCTGACCTTCCTTTGTGTGGCATTGACCCCCTTCATCATCCACCCCTCCCCACCAGCCTCCACTCCCTCACATAGCTGCAGATTCCTCCCGTCCACGCTGCAATAAATGCTAATACTCGTCACGGTCCTCAGAGGGGCCTTGAACTGATCCTCGGGTTTGGTTTTTTTCTGTTTTTTCTAGAAGGTCAGGGCACTGAGGTGACAAGCGAGGTGAGATTTGGTTAGGGTGGAGGCGGGGGAAGAGAGGGTGTAGGGTGGTCCTGGTAGGCCTGACCCATTCCCACAGTCAGACAATAAATGAGCGGGTAGATGCTAACAATGATTTGTAGTCCTCTGAAATCGTTGCTGCGCTGATAAGACCGTCACACATGGTGAGGTGAGACGGTACTCTGCCGCCACGGCAACAGATAACACACACAGCTGCGTCGTCAGAGATGCTCAAACAGCTGTGTTACAAAACACAGTTAAAGCAGAAAGGTGTGTGTCCACCACAGCACAAAAGGCCATTCTCATTTTCCAATGTTAATGGACGCTTAAAGTGCATTTAGTCTATTCATATCTCCCTTTTAAATAAAAATTAAAGAACAAAAAAACAAACAAACAAAAAAACCTTTAGTCTGGCAATCATAAAAGGAAATAAAATAATTAAATTCAATTAAATTCAATTAAATTAAGCAACAGATGTTTTCCATTTTTGATGTTTTAGTTTGTTTTTTTTAGGTTTGTTATGTTATTTTTAATTTAAATTTATTTTAACATGTTAAAATTAAACACACTTTTTTAAACACACGTTTTAATCTTTTAAAGTTTTTTGGTGGTTATGGTATGGGTATGGTGGTTATTTAAAAACGACCAAGAAAGCATGCTGACTCATGTTGAATGTGCATATCTATTATATATATATATATATATATATATATATATATATATATATATATATATATATATATATATATATATATATATATTATAGATAGATAGATAGATAGATAGATAAATAGATAGATAGAAACTCTGTAATTTATTGTATGATGTTCCTTTCTGTCCTCTCCATGTTCACAAACACTGAGAATCATGTGACACGTTGCAGTTGTGTTACATGTAAATGATAAATGTAGTGAATGTTTTCTCCTTCTACATCCCTCTGATTGTTCTGTGTCCTCTCTTCTTGTTGCAGACTGTGACTCTTACTGCAAAGCATCAAAAGGCAAACTGAAAATCAACATGAAGAAGTACTGCAAGAAAGATTACGGTGAGTCAGCAGGCAACACACTGGCCGTTTAATGACTAAGCATTTCATGTGCTGGAAATTGGGCTCCAGACAAACTTCTTCTCCAGTCTGAAGAGAAAATGAAGTTTTAACCTACTGATGTAGGAGTTATGTTGACTGTGAGGCTCAGGAGACCTTACATCTCGTACCTCACAGGTCCAGCTTGCTTTGCAGGAGCGACTTTACTGTCATGTTTCTCCAGTTCTATGAGAACAGAGAGAAGAGATCAAACTAAAGACAACAGAGAAGGCAAACAAAAAGCAGCTCAAGGGAATTAGACAGAGGTGTGTGTGTGGGATGGGTTATCTCTAAAGAGGCAACGACACAGTGGGTTTTCTCCAAGAGACCCAGGCAGGCCACTTCCCCCACAACCACAGTGTCTCTCGCCACATTCCTGCGACCATCCGTCTGCCACACCATTCAAGGTGTGGATAAGTCGTATGACCTCTCCCCTCTTCCCGTCCCCGTGTCCCCTCCCCTGATTGAAGCCCGGCAGCAGAGCGGGTCAGCCAAGCAGCGGCGTCCCGCAGCATACTTCAGCAGCTTGACGGACAGCTCCAGCCTTTGTTCTGCAGGGATTTGGAGGAGTTAAGGGGTCAGCTTATAGACACCTCTTCTTCCACTAACGCCGACATTACTTCTAGTTTGGTGAGAAAATCCTCGACTCTGTAGTACGTTCCGGTCCCTGCGTGGAACTGTCAGCTGAGGTGACTGTCTTCTCATGCAGGCGAGCTGAGGGAAATGTTTCAAAAAGAAGTCAAATGTTAACTTAAATCTAGATTGCAAACCATCATTTTTCATTGTGAACACATATATCAACAGCTACATGAATCTGAATGATAACAGCAAGCAGAGGCGTCGTAGAAACCATCACTCAACGCGAGACTGAGTGCCCTCATGTTGGCACGTATCGCAAGACAAACGCGTGAATGCAGGAGAACGTCCAAGCTAATTCAGCATGTGTTGTGTGTGAAGCGTCAGGGAGATGCTGGTAGTGATGGCTGAGATAATATCAAGAAAAAGGCAAAAAGAAGTTTCTCTGTAGCGTGAATGTTTTTTTTAGGGTAGATGCAGGATATTGTTTGGTATTTCAAGAAGAATGAAAGTAAGTTGCTGAAACATGAGACAACTCGAACATGGGGATGTGTAGAAGAATAAAAAGTTTCTTGTTACATTAACACTGTTATGTCCTTCTGTTCAAACTGAAGCAGAAAGATATTTACAACCAGATCATTGTTAAAACATTTCATTTTCATCCACATTTCCGCCTTTTCAGTGCTACATCATCATCCTCTGTGTAATCTGCTTTGTCCTGAATGATCCAATCTGCAACAGCATATTAACAAGATGGGTTTACCATAAATTAGCAAAGCGGATCAAAAGTCAGACAGGACGTAAATCTACAGAATTCGGTTCGGGGAAGCATCGCTTTGGACTGTTTTGAAAGGATCAGCAGGGAGCTGGGCGCCGTGCTGCGCCAGAAAGCGACGCTTCAAGCCTCTGTGCTTCACAGAAGAACTGCAAGTGGAAGCTGAGGGCAGGGAGGGATGGATGTGTCTGATATTTGCAAGATCCCAGTTCCAACTTCTCCAGGCATTTAGGGATTGTTGTCCAAACACAAACAGAACAACACATGGTGGCAGCTGGTGGATCAAAGTAGCTGTAGGGGTCGCTTTCAGGTCAACTTAGGGCGTATTCACATCAGCCTTTTTAATCTGAATCACAGTCCGTTTGCTGAGAAAGTCTGCATCGTTTGTGGAACTGTGAAATCGCCAAATGAATTCTGATTCGGATCAAACACGTGGAGTGGGTGCGCCTACGAACACAGGACTCGATCCGTCTCAAGCAGAAAAATACAAGTGTAGCATTGCATTGTGGGTAAATACATCGCCATGGTGTTAAGGGTCCTCTGCCTCGTCTGGTGTTCATACTGCATCCATTGTTGCAGTGTATTTCTGCAGCATACTTGCATAAGACACAATAAAAACTTGGGGTGGGAAAATTTAATAAAAAATCAGAATTTTTTTTTGTCGCATTTTTAAAATAAATTTGTTAAAAAATGAATTTTTTTTTCCAAATAAATAAAAATGATCCATTGTGAAATTTTTGTCTTTTTTTTTTTTTTTTTAATTGATGTTTTACTGGTCTTCTTGGGCATCATAGTATCAGAATGATGGTCTGCCTACTGTGTTGTTTTTTTAAATCAAGAAAAATGACGCGCAAAGAAAAGTTTTATACATTTTTTTTTGGTTTTAATCTACAAAAATCAGCAATATCGAAGATTTGTGGGAATCGTAATTTAAATCAAATCAGCACCCAAAAAATCGGAATCGAATCAAATTGGGACAAAAGCATATCATCACAGCCCAAATAAAAACTCACAACAGCAATAGTTTCGTCTCCATGTTTAATTCGCAGGTGGAGGAAACAGTTTTATTCTTCACGAGGGTCTTTTCCCCTTTTGCTAAATACTAGTGCAGCGCCACCTCTGGTGGGAATGGGGATATATTATTCCAATGGTTTGGCTGGTTTGACCAAAGTGCAGCGTGAACACGGTCTCAGTCCGCATGGATACACCCCCCACAACTGAGTCAAGTCCCAAATCGGACCGAGTCTGGCGGACTATCCTGATGTGAATGCACCCTTAGTTCAGCTTACTTTCCCATGAAAATAAGACGAATTTGCTAACTGATACACATAAACCTACAAACTGGAGAATCTGGAAATTACAGCTGCAATGGAAATAGACGAATCACTTCCTTATAAACAATGAAGAAAACCTCGATGTGAGACTTTCATGAACTGGAGAGAGCTCAGAGTCGAGGAAGGATGAAATAAGGAGGCCAGAGTAGCTGTCTTTATGTGGTACAGCTCCCTTTTTTTTATCTGCATCATGTCCATCCTCACTTCCACTTGGAAAGGATTGATTTTACCTGACTGCAACAAGGTGATAGCTCATCATCAGTCCCTTGGCACATTGCAAATTTCAGTTTAAAACCTATTCAACTAATACGCATATCAGTGTTCATAAAGCATGAAATCTAAGTCAGTAACTCTTCATTCAGCATAAAAAACCTGACTACTGAATTTTCCTTGTAACACTGCTGAGATGTTTCAGCTCCATTAGCTCTTTCCTGAAGGTGAAACCGATGACCCTTTCACAAGATGGTTAAAAAGCCAGCCTGGAAGTACAGCAGAGCCGTAATGGAACCTAACAGAGATCTGGTCAATATAATACATATTGATACATGCTAGGATTGGATCCATGAGAGCTTGCTCACTCTCTGAGGACTGCATCAGTTTATTCCTCCTGTAATATCACCACATGTCTATCCAGCTAACAGCTCTAATAGCTCTACCCTGCATCCTAATCACATTACAAATCACCCTGCTGTGTCAGTAGTAATGGACAAAGTGCATGTGGAGCTGCATGGGATGGCTAGACAACAGGACCAGCCTGTTCCTCTTTCTACAAAAACATTAATTAACTACCAGGATTTGCACATTAGAAGGAATACTTGTACTCCACAAGTGTTTGTCATTTATGGCTGCCTTTTATTGAAGATTTCAATATTATCCATCCTTTTTTTTGTGATCTAATTACAGTCCAATTAGAGTCTTTTCTTTGTCTTTAATTTGAAATTAATATATTAAAAAAAATTGAATGAAGTCAGATCTTCCAGTTTTCTGAGAATCTCCCAGCACACACCAGTGACGTCTGTGCTGGGAGATTCTGTAGCTCAGGAGGAAGAGCAGTTGTAGTTCAACTGGAAGGTTGGGAGATTGTTTCCAGGCTTCTCCTGATTACATGCCAAAGTGCCCTTGGGCAAGACACTGAACCCCCAGTTGCCCCCCAATGTGCCGATTGGGGTATGAGTGCTTTGAGTGGTAAATATGACTGGAAAAGTGCTATCCCAGTTATATGACAGACAAGACAAGACAAGAAAGTGTTGGCACGACAAGGAATTGTTCGCCAAGCCAATTTTATTTATAAACCACTTTCCGACAGCAACTGCTGAAAAGTGCTGAATATAAAATTACTAAAATATAAAAACATCAAACAATAAAAGGGTAAAACTATGAAACAGTGAAATAAAAAAAAATATACGCAATATAAGCAAACTCATTCTGGGTCTTTGGAAGGGATTTAACTTGAACAGTTGCTGCGTTTCCATTTTACCAAAAATTGCAGAAAAATAAATATCACAATAAAAAAAAGGCTATTGGAAACACCTACATTTCGGAAAAAAGTTCAAATATCGCTAATGAGTTTTTACACTGGTTTTACACTGGTCAGACATTTTGATATGGAAATATATTTCAAAAGTGTAACGGAAACACTTTTTTTTGCATTTACGTGACGCTGGACGTAACATGGGAGGTCGTGACCAGGTCATTTCCAGTAAAGATAGTATGGAGAGGAACAAACAACAACGAATTTTCAGAGTTTTAGAAAAGAAAATAAGGAAGAAAGGCTTTGAAAAGCCGTAGCAAATTCTCTGCAGCAACTAGAAAACTCAAAAATAACGCTACATGGCGAACTTACAGAAGCCGCAATTGAGGCTGAGGCTAATGTGCTAAACACTGTTCGATGGAAACACCTGCAAATTGCAACTGTCGTTTGTCGAAACGTACAAATATTGCTTTTATTTTGCAAAAAAAAAAAAAAATCTAATGGAAACGCAGCAAGTTATGAAGGCTGTCTGACCTGCAGCGGCAGAGTTCCACAATCCTGGTCCCGCCACAGAAACATATGAGTGTTGTTCTCACTCATGTGTAAGTCGCTTTGGATAAAAGCGTCTGCTAAATGACTGTAGAATAGAATAGAATAGAATAGAATAGAATAGAATAGAGCCCTGACCCCTCTGAGCAATGATAAAACCTCCTTTCCTGGGAAATGGAAACCCAGGGCAGGGCTCAGGTGTTAGAGCGGGTAATGCAATGACAGGAAGGTTGTCGGTTTGAACCCCATCCCCCAGTCAATCTGTTGTGTCCTTAAGCAAGACACTTTACCACTCTTGCCTCCAGTGTCAGCTTCACAATCTGTGTTTCCATGACAGTTTTTCGTCAAGTAAAAGCGATGTTTCTAAAATTTACCCAAACTACAGATGTGTTCCCATTGAATGGTTGTTAGCGTATTTTGCCAGATGGCGTTGTTGGATTTTCCACTTGCCATGGAGGATTTGCCGCCATTTTTTTCTCCATCATTTTTTATTTTCTAATTTCTTGTTAAGCTCTGCATTTCGCTGCTGTTTGCTATGGTGGTTAGTCATTTGTAAAAAGATTTGCGCCCATAAATAATCCCTCGCCATCTTCACCAATAAGAAACTAGTCATGTGACCCCCAAAATCACATCCAGGGACATATAAATGTAAAAGAAGAATTTCCATTACACTTTTGTGACATATGTCAATATTAATAGGTCTGAAAACAACCTCATTACAGCAGTTTTATTATTATTTAGGAGAATTTTTTAAACGTTTTCATGACCAGTTTTTATTTAGGTTAATATTTAGGGAAATGGAAACGCAGCTACTGGTGTACGGATGTTCTGTGGTGGTCAAACTGGCTGCCAGGTTTCATTTGCACAAGCAGCTACCACCATTATGTATTAATAAGGACTGAATGAATAATGAATTTAATATAAAGTACCTTTATAAGGCACCTAATGCATTTATTCAGTTATATGAATATAAAAGTAGGATCAAACCTACCATAATCCTAAACAAATAAATGTGTGGGATTTTCTATTTAATAATTTACTGAAGTATTGTTTTTTACTTAATTTATTATTTAAACATTTATATTTATTTTCAGATAATTAGATTTGAATATAATGATAATCAGATAATTTATTTTTTACTTTTTATTTTCACATTTCCATCTTTATTTTTTACCCTCGTTTTCTTATTTCCACATTTATTTTCAACATACACAAATTTATTTTCCCAAATTTGATCTTTTCCTCACCCTGCAGGTATCAGTATCAACTGGGGCTGTGATGATATGCTTTTGTCCCGATTTGATTCAATTCCGATTTTTTGGGTGCCAATTCGATTTAAATTGCGATTCTCACAATTCTTTGATATTGCTGACTTTTGTAGATTAAAAACAAAATAAATGTATAAAACTTTTTTTTCCTCTTCATTTTCTTGATTTCAATCAGGAAGAAAAAAACACAGCAGCCAGATCATTATTCTGCTGATATAACGCCCAAGAAGACAAGTAAAAAGATCGATAAAAAAAAAAAAAAAGACAAAAATTTCATAATGGAATATTTTTCATTTATTTGAAATAAAAATCGATTTTTTTTTTTTTTTTTTTTTTTTACAAAAACTTGATTTTAAAATTGTGAAGCCAAAAAAAAATCCAGATTTTGGATTTTTTTATTCTATTTTCTCACCCCTAGTATCAACCAATCACCTGAAAATGAATCCACGGGAAACCTTGCTCTGTCATGTGGCTGTGTCAGGAAATAAATTATTTTCTCATATATCTGTTTATTTTTTTCTTTTTAGTTTTTAACATGTCTAAACTAGAAAACATGATGAACAAATTCTTATTTACAGTTTTCACCTGGAAAAGTGGAAAATTAAAGCAAAACTGCTATAATTTTTTTATTTTGGTCAAATTTTTAATAACGGTGTCATTTTAAACTTTGTCAGGTTTGCTCCTTAAAACCTTTTTTTGTCATTCAAGCAAATAAATTTTTACTCCGATGCTAGATTACATATTTATTGATCTAATGTATATGTGACTTAAATCCCTCATGTCACACCACAGCTGTCCAGGTGCACATCCTGAAGGCAGACAAAGCCGGTGAATGGTGGAAATTTACCGTCAACATCATCTCGGTCTACAAGCAGGGAGAGAGCCGCATCCGACGCGGGGACCAGTTTTTGTGGGTTCGAGCCAAAGACGTGGCCTGCAAGTGTCCCAAGATCAAGCCTGGGAAGAAGTACCTGCTGCTGGGGAACGACGAGGACTCCCCGGGCCAGAGCGGCGTGGTGGCCGACAAAGGCAGCTTGGTCATCCAGTGGAGGGACACGTGGGCACGCAGGCTCAGGAAGTTCCAGCAGCGTGAGAAGAAAGGCAAGTGCAAGAAGCCATAGGTGGGAAGATGGTGGCGAGGAATTCATGAGCAAAGCTGAGCAGGTTGTTAGGAAAAAGAAAAAAAAGGTGAGAGACAGAGGACCTCGGACGGAGGAGACCATTTATGTCGCTGCTTTTTTGTGTAGAAGCATGAAGAGAATTATTTAGGATGATTTTTTTTTTTAGTGAACTTTTGTTGAAGGAGCTCACCTTGCAGATTTGGTTTTTATGGTTTGTTTTACTTTGAGATTCGTCTCTCTTGTGGATTTGCCGAATTTGCACCTATTACCAGTATATAACATTGTTTGTTTTTGTCTTTTTTTCGGGGGGGGTTATTTGCTTTGATGTTTATGTTTTTGTTTATTCCAGTATGAAATCAATATATTTGTTCTAATTTTATGGACATTCTATGATGGTGCAAAAATGTCAAAAAGCCACTTAATTACAACTGCAATGTTGCCTCTGCTTAGTTTTCTTTTTCTTCTCAAAGAAGCTACAGAATGTTTCATCGGACAGGTAGGAATATTGTACCAAGACACATGTGCATAGATCAGCAAGATGCTTGTCCTTTTCCTTACTATTAATCATCTTACATTTTTATTTCCGCCTGAACTCGATGCAGAAAACGCACAAGCCTGTCCATCCATCTGTGCATAAATGGGCCGTTAGTCTGAATAAAACAGAAAAATCAGGGAATTTTATTTTAGCACATCAAAGAAAATGCGATTAGGTTCATTGTATCTGCTTTGAGTTTAGATATGATTTCTTGAAAGGAGCCGTAGTTTTACATTTGATGTCCATCGTGACGTGTCTTGTCCACTTTGGTCCCACCAGCTGATAAAGACACAACGGACGTCAGACGAAGTTTCTGAAGACTGAAGTGACAGTCTAAACACTTTAAAGGTAAAACTACTGCTGCTAATCCTAAGAAACATTGTAAGAACTGGGCCTAAAACCAGAAGATTCAATCAGGAAGACACATTAGAGCAGCCGGAGAAACTGCAGTCAGCTGTCTACATGTTGCTTCATCCATAAATCCCAGATTCTCTCTGGAAACTTTGGAAACCACTAGGGGAAATTTTCAGACGGGTGTCGGGGGTAATCTTCAGCTTTCCTTTGAGTAAAGACTCTCCATAATTACTCCTAAAGCTGTTAGGTTCAGCATAACACCACAAAATTAAAACATATCCACCTTTTCTGATTATTTCTCTGAAACGTAAGTAAACGACTGACGTTCTGCGAACTCCAGAGAAGACGCATTTCGGTGGTAAAAGCAGAAAAATGACCAAACTAGTTGTCAGTCCAAGGCTCAAGCTTTGCAGCAGATGTCTTTACTGTCTGCATGGTCACGTTTACATGGGAGTTTTAATTCCGAATAAAATCTAATTGCGCTTTAAACTGGTGAAAAATGAGCTAATTCTGAATGTTAAAGTAAATTTGGAATAAAACTGAATTTTGAAGTGGCTGGTTTATTTGCATTTTGAATCCGAATTAATGAATTCCTCTGTCATGTAAACCTTAGTTTTTCTCTAAGTTAATTCGGATCGTTCCACGCATGTTCGTTTCCTTGTCCCATCCAGATGACGCACATATTCCGCACGTTGTTTTGCCTCCCGTGTTCAGTAGTCTATCTTCCTTCTCAGCTGCTGAAAAAAGTGAAGTAGTATGCTTGTGTCAAGCTGCTGCTTAAAATTTGAATTAAAATAGCTTCAAAGATGGTGCTTATTATGTAGTTTTCAATGTTATGAGTGAAAAGTTGAGAAGCAGGATGCGAATTTTGTTTATTTTAGGTAGACGTTGTTGCATACGCCCCGCTGTCCAATCAGAACCCTTCCCAACTGTCCGATCTAAAGAGGAATTAAGTGAGGACGTGTTTCCATGTAAACCTTCACTCGGAATTATTATTTCCATGTAAATTCATGGAATAGTGTTAATTCAGAATTATTTAATTCCGAATTAACGTCATGTAAACATACCTGATGCGAGGATTTAGGTCATTTTTATCACCTTAAATACTCAACTATGACATCTTGAAAATGTGATTTAGGACAGAAAATCCTGCACAGATTTATACATATATCTAAGAGTCCAACTTCACAATTCAGTAAAACAGTTTTCAGCCTTTTATCACATCAATTAGGTAAAACATGCAGCATGGTTTAATGCAAATCTCTACTCCGACTTAAAGCATAAGTTCTAACTTCCTACCTGCATATGAAGCTCAAATGTTCAGTTAGGTGCTGCTTAAATTTGCATTTTCTTTCACTTTTTTTTGTAAACAAGTTGGGAGAAGTGCATTTCAAAACACCGATTTCACTTTCAGGACTTACTGTGATTCTGTTTTCCAGCCTTTAATTGAGAAAACCAGCAGTTCTAACATTGGACTAGGACCAGAGGCGAGTCACACACATTAATATTCAGAAAACTTTAAATAGTTGGCAAAGTACTGGACTGGCAGGAATATCCTCTCAAAATACGTAAAGAAAGGCATTAATATAGACATTTGTGGTGATTTATCTTTAAAACTCAAACTCCGAGACAAAAATACTGATAAAAATAAGAAAACGTAGGCAGATGCCTATTTCTACTACCTGCCACTGCATCTAAAAGCTTCCACTTATGTTTAACAGTAAACAATGAAAAGTGCAGAATCCTTAGTCCAACATAATGAAGCCTGAAGAACTATCTTGAAGTCGACCTCACGCAGCATTTTATTCAGTTTAAATTTATTTTTACAGTATTATACAATTACAGATAAATATCTTCGGAGGATTCACAGTCTTGCAACCAAAATACACAAATGTACATTTACTAAAAAAGAAGACCAAGTGTGGAGCTGCAGTCTGCCATCGACCTGCCACCTTAATTCTCTTCACTTCAACACTCCTACAAGGACAAATGGGAGTGAATCACAATCACTTCAACCCTGCATGATCTAAACCAGCTTGTTTGTGTATTTTTTCGTCGTTCAGTGGGGATTTTTCCACCGAATGGACGATAAAAACGCAGCTCAGGTTCGTGAAAAACCCAAAGTTGGATAAGCATTTGAGGAATTTTTATAAACACGGAGAGAGGAGTGTTTCTGACCGAATAAAAACAGCTGGAAACAAATATTTGTTGTCTCACCAACAATAAAATAAAGATATGATGAAGTTAGTTTGAACCAGCTCGATACCATTTAGTGTTTCCAGGCATCAACTAATATAATATATAGACACAAATATTCATGATTTGCTGCAAATTTCCATTTTCCTTGATGTTTTGCGAAATATTCCGTCTGCCATTTCATGCTGCCGTGATGCTACATGCTGGTGGCTTCTTCAACACAGATGATGACGTAAAGAGTACTGAAATGTACCCACGTTACCAGCATTCCCAGCTACGCCTCCAACTAAACGTTCTTAAGGTCTTTCTTTTTATTTGGTGCATTGTAACCTGTAATCACACGTCTGCCGTCTCTGTAGCCTCATGCTGTAAATTTTACATCCGTCTTTGAGTGATGGTTCGAGAAGCTTCCAGATGAAACGCCATAAACACACGTCAAAGCGTTGCTTTGTGTCCATACTATGAATTGTAAATGTTTTCGTCACCATTGCAAAGACTTTTAGCAATGTTGTTTTACGATGCCTACTAATATATTATGGTTATTATATATGAATATATTTAATGACACAAGACATTGTGGATTTTATTGTCTTCAACTTTTTTTTATTTTTACTTGTTTGTGGTTGTTTAGATCGTTGACATTAAAGAAGGAAAAAATAACTACTGAACTCACCAAC
Source organism: Telmatherina bonti (assembly GCF_933228915.1). Lineage (NCBI taxonomy): Eukaryota > Metazoa > Chordata > Actinopteri > Atheriniformes > Telmatherinidae > Telmatherina > Telmatherina bonti. Next base: position 38,309,608 of record NC_136621.1, on the reverse strand, counting down.
TTGGTAGAACTAAATTCAGATTTTCAGTTGAAATAAACTCTTTACATTGAAAAAAAAAGTCTCTGTTGCCTTCAATTGTTTGTTCTTTAATCATTTATTTGTGGTTTACAGACAGTTTTTCTCCATTTTACTGGTTTTAGATTCAAGTCCAGCAGGAAAAATATTATGAGGATGTCATAATGGAAAGTATGAAAGAGCTAATGGTGCAGTGAGACTTTGTCAGAAGGTCCAGCCCAGCTAAATATCATGTTAAAAACTCTCCGGTCCTCCAGAGAGGAGCACGTTGTAAACGCAGACAGACAGGAATCCGGTGGCTATTAAATGGAAATGTCATTTATGAGAAATTACAAGCTGAATTGATTTACAGGGAAGGAAAAGAGCCATGTTAGTAACACAGTCGAGCTGTTTGTGTTGGCGACGAGCTGCTCTATAAACATTATAAAATCCAAACAAAATTATAGCATTACAGCTGCTGCAGCAATGCATTGGTAAATATAAGTGAGTGTGAATATTGCAAAGCTTGCAGGGTTCCTGTACCCAATGTAAACCTCAAGCCGACCACAGACAGACTTATGAGAGGAAAGCTCCTGCTGCCTGCGGGAGGTCCTACGGTTAGGTCAACATTCCCCACAGACCCGGCTACAAGTGTCTTTCAGATTGCTTACAAACCAGTTTCATGATTAGTTAATTTAATGAAGAACCGTTAAAGAAGATGATTTACACACACGTAACTTTTATATAAAAGTAAATATCACCGCTGCACTCTAGCAGCCCAATGGCTGCCAGTATAAAAACACGTATCAGTGCATCTAAATGACGCCGTCTTCATTTCACATGTCCTCTGTCAGACAGTCCAGTCCAGACTCCAGAAGGGGACAGCGAGAGAAAAGAGTGTCTGTGTCTGGTTTTTTACTCTATCTGTCCCAGATTGGTGGCGCAGTGGTCCAGTCCACGTTTTCACGGTTTACACCGGCCACACGGCGACCACGATGATGGCGATCAGAAGCAGGACGATCACCACCAGCATCCCTGTGAGGACAAAGAGAAAGCAAAAAAACAAGATGAAACCATGAGGGCAAACCCAGGTCCAACTCACATCTTCAGAGGTCAAACATATGACCCAGGGGCCAAAACCAGCTCGCCAGATGATCCAATCTGGTCCATGAGATGAATGTGGTAAAAATGTTTGATCTTTCAAGTGGTAAGGGATGTGGAAATGTACATCTATGTGCATCTAAAATAACTTCTGGATCTCATCATGATGGGAGGTTCCACTTTTTCCAGTTCTACTTGTGATTAAATGTTTCATGGTTTTGTAAATCCACTCTGACTTCTGAGTTGTGATGCAGGTGTTCATGTAGAAATATGCTAAATAAATTATTACAAATAAAAAATATACATATATATTTAAAAATCTACACAAAGTTGAATTTTTCAATGTCTCTTTTCTCATTAATGTACAATTAAAATATAATACATTATTAAATATATAAATAAAATGACATATTTAAATGTGAAACAGACAAAAAATTTGAACAAACTACAAAAAAATTGATCATTTAAAAAAAAATATATATATATATAAAAAATAATAAATACATATTATGTATATATAACACAAAAACTGTTCAGCAGGCTTGGAGGGTTCCACCCCAAGTCCAGAGTCCAGCGACTGTACGCTAAGCTTCTTCAACTTCTCCAACTCTGGGCCTCCTCTGGGCCCCAGACCAGTGAGCATCAGGACCACTATCATAAGCTCCATGGATACATCAATGATGGCCCCAAGAGACAAAGAACTTCATAAATGTCTCAGGAACTGGAACCTGGAGGAGAATGACATGCAGGAACCAACCAATGGCTAGAGAGGGCTGGACTGTAGAACAGCAGAGAGGTACTGATCCTGGCAGCACAGTAGTGAAGCTGTGAGTACCAGGGTCGTCAAGGCCCAGATGGACCACACCAGGCAGGAATCCAGGTGCAAAGAGGGTCATGAAACAATCCAGCACCTCTCAGCAGGGTGCAAGATACTGGCAGGCAAAGAGTATGTGGACGCCATAACCATGTGGCTGGTCTAGTGTACAGCAGGGCTAGTCAACTCAGCACCACAAGAGTCGCCGTCCTGCAGGTCTTTGTATCACTGCTTCAAAACACCTGACTCCAAATAAAGAGTCAATGTGCAGAACCTGATAGGCAGTTAGGTGTGTTGAAGCAGGGATACAATGAAAACCTGCAGGACTGCAGCTGACTAGTCCAGATGTACATAACCATCTATGTGCCCCGTCTCCACAATATGTAAAGATTTCTTATGATATATACCAGGGGTGGCCAACAGTTCTTCAACTGTTAGGACTTTCCCTGCTGCAACACACCTGACACACATCAGACTAATTATCAGACTTGTGCAGAATTTGAAGTCAAACAGCATAAGTTTAAGAATTTCCAATTGTTTTGAGTCAGGTGTGTTGGAGCAGAGAAACCCTAAGACTCATCCCTGATAGTCACAGAAAAATTATTCTCCCACTCTTGTTTACCAAAGTAAATTCAGGTTTTTGCTTTCTAAAAAAAAGTTCTTTAAATGCAAACATCTTGATAAAATACTTGTATTTCTTCTCATTAAAACAAAGAAAAAATTAGTATTTTATTCTTTTTTTTTTTTTAACAGATATTATCCTGCTTTTTTTTTTTTGACAAGTCCGACCTACTTGTAGCCCCTAAAAACTGAGCCCGGCACCCCTGCTGCTTTACCGCATCATCACCAATCTCTTCTTAATCGGAGATGATTTATGTTTGTAGATGTCATCAAATAACCCACAATGTTGTTAAAAACAAAAACAGAAAACATTTTATTGGTGGAGTCTGGCCATTTCGAAGCAGCTTAAATGTTTTAACGTTGACTTCACTGCGGAGAAGGGAGGCAGAAAACATTTTGTCATTTTTATGTCGATGTAAAGATCATGTAGCAGCGAACCCCATCAGAATCAGAGAACATCAATGAACTCTAATCTAAGCCCATTCAGATGAGGTCAGCTTCTCGTGTTGACATTGACTTTGTGATAATTCTTTGGGATAAAACTGTTGCAGCATTAAAAAAAAACAAACACTAACTATAGAGCTGAAATGGCCATGCAACAGAAAAACCCTGATATATCGTCATCCATTTGGAGTGGGTAAGACGTTCACATACTTAACTTTTAAAACCACTTGATCTAACGTGAGTACAATGTGCCCATCCCCTTGCAGGAGATCACCAGTCTTCTCTTGGTGACTTAATGCCATTTACATGCGTTCAGTGGTCACAAAAGCTTTATTGCCTCAGATTGCGCCTCTGTGATGAGCATATGTTTCTGATTCTGTCTTGAGAGGATAATCATTGTTTTTCACTGATACTATGGCAGCGGAGAAAATGTGCAAAAGCTCACTCACACTTCATCAAAGTGCTTTACCCTCAGGACTTGAAAATATTACAGTTTTTATTACAGTCACCACCCTGGAAAAAAAAGGTCCACAATTGATTACAGTCCACTACAGGTATACTTTCTATCCAGTCAAACAGATCCCGTACATCCCTCGGTTTGGTTGGGTTATCGTTTCAATTAAAACTTCTAGGACTGTATTTAATGGTGGTATCTTGCCAAACACTTCCATCACACTGCAACGAGGTCGGAGCCAAGGGGGAGGTATCGGCATAAAACCTGGTGGTGGTAAAGAAAGGGTAAAAGGAGATTTGGCAGAATCCCCAGAGGTATTAAATTCACTCCCTGGGCAATCTTGTCTGGAAGAGATTTTGACGTGAAGAAAAAAGTAAGAGTGTAAACAAGAAAAGCACTTTATTAGTACATTTATGTTCCTCGTTTTAAAGGCCCGTTCATGCTCGACACAGAAGATGGACGGACAGACGTTTTGTCCGTCTCCTGGTCTGTTTTAAAATGGCTTAGATAGCTGTCATTTAACAGAGAAAATTGAACAAGGAAAGCACTTTGTCACAGGAAAATGCAGAGACAGTGCTGATATGCAACCAGAAGAAGAAGTGGAACAGGAAGAAGACGATACAGAAACCACCAAACACCCCCCCCCCCCCCCCCCCCCCGCCGAAGCCACGTCTAATGAAAACTCTGCTCTTTCTCTGCTGCCCTTTAGCTTTGTTCAGGGGACTAGTTTTCTTCTTTGACTCAATAATAGGCATCTTTTCTGCGATAATGTCCCTTAAATTTAAGTGTGTGCCGTGTTTTGATGTAGCTAGCCAAATTCTGACTCTTGCTTCATTACATTTACCACAGTTCCGCAGGTCTTCCAGAATAAAAGCTGCTGTACATGTTGATCTGTCTTTCCTGTCCTCTCCACTCCAACCAGTCGAGGCAGATGGCTGCCCTCCCTGAGCCGGGTTCTGCCGGAGGTTTTCTTCCTGTTAAAGGGGAGTTTTTTCCTTCCCACTGTCGCCTCGTGCAGCTCAGGATGAGGGATTGGATTCAAGTCAAGATTTGATGCAATGATTTGTTTTTTTATTAGCTAGGCTATTTATTATGAATTGGCTTGAGCTGATGTGTCTGTTGTTGTGAAGTGGCACAGTACAAACAAAGCTGAATTGAATTTAATTGAATTTAAAAGTGCTCGAAGCTTCTGGAGCTTGAGATTTGTGCACGACGAGGTGCACATGCAGGGGGGTTGAGGGACACATTGCAGCTGACTTTGATAGAAATGTCATCATTGAATCTTTTAGAACAGGTCGGTTAAAAAGATTGTATGGCGGGTTTTTTCTGGGTTTTTTTTGTTTTAGGACATTTTATTATTTGGCTGCAATCGGGGTGTGAAGAGGATTTTAGGAAACATAGTAAGGAATGCTCCTGGAAAACATCTCCTACCCACCTTGAACAAACATTGGACAGTGATGTATGACGTTTGAAATGGATGCCTCCATTTCCATATATTTACAGCGAGTATAAATGGGCCTACAAAATCTTTATGTGCATACCGCCTCATATCACTGAGCCATTAAGTTATTCTTTTATATTATTATGTGAGCTTCATACAGATATATGGCATCAATCTCCACTCTGCCTGATTATTCACACAGCAAAGACAAGCTTTTTAGCTGTTTGGTTAAGTCCACGTCTTTTTATTTTAATAAAATGATACAGATCTGTTTCAAAGATGTTGGTTCAGATTAAGTATTTATGGATAACATCATAATATATCTATGTTGAAAAACTGTTAACACACTTGGAGTCGGGCAATATAGAAAAATTAGTTTTTGGTTTGTTTTTTTTTTTTAAATGCCAAAAAGTACCAAAAAGAGGCTTGTTGCTTCCACCTTTTAACCTCACCGACTACGGAGACATAATAAACATGATGTAAGATCCTGGACGCTGCACCAACACAGCTGATTCAACTCAAATGGATTCAACAGCTTCTTTTCAATCTATTTATTCATTTCAGTCAGGTGGTTTGGAGAATGGGACATGAAAAACCTGCAGGATACCGGCCTTCGAGGACTGGAGTTTGACACCTCTGTACGAAACTGCACCTTCACATATACTGTTAGGACTAGTATTCATCTCAGCATCCCGTCAGATTTGTTATCATTCATGTTTTGGTTGTCATCATCTCTTTATTTGAAGCTTAAAATCAAAAAACACTTTTCTCCTTTTTTTAGGACTGAATGCCTCCAGCTCGGGGGTTTGAGCACCAGTGCAGGCGAACAGCATTACAAACACTGTGGGCATCGTTAACACTGGTGTGTGGTGGTTTTCCTCTGTATATTTTAGCGCTTAGCTATAATTTAAACCACAAACTATGTCTCGCACACACATTATATGTGGAAAACATTTGCCAAGGTCGCCCTCAGCCGCTGTTTCCATCCTTCTTTTCAAACAGCAGAAAAAGGAAGATTTGAAACAACTTGTTTCTCCGGCCGGTCGGACAGCTGTCAGAGGTCCCCTCGCTGGCTCGTTGTTACTTAGCATGTGGTTGGCATTTTCACCGAGCCTTTAAGCCTTTTTGTTTACATTTTTTTCATTCTTGATTGATTGTTTTTCCCACAGGTAAAGAGGCAAGGCATGATGAATTACTGACTCGTTTCTTTGCCAGGATACTACACGGGTTGTTGTTGAAAAAAAATGTTACAGCTGACCGTCTCTTCCTCTTCATTCTATAATATTTTCTAACGGGAAGATGCTCTTTAGGTGTTACAACTTGTTGAGACAGAACCTCTCCCTCTAATAACTTACATGTGTGCATAATGTAAACGTCAAAACACGGTGAAATACTTGTAATGACTCTTTAAAAGCTCCTCACTTAAAGCAAATACACATACAAATTCACTGCAATTATCTCTTGTAAACTGGATTCAGACGTCAGAATTTCGTTCCAACATCTGTCGGCATCACAATCTCATGCACCATGGCAACATGAGCCTGAAAGGCTCACACGCGCATGCATAGCTCCCACATACTTCAGCATCACATTATAGTGAGTCATGGAGCCACAGCTGACACCCACCCTGACCCTCACCCTGCTGCTCTCTCTGGACCGTCCCCGTCTGCCCCAGTAACTAAACAAGCTGCTCCTGACCCTCAGAGGGCCTCTAGAGGCTAACGACAATAATGGCGCTTGATTTCCAAGCAGATCTGGCCTCTGCAGTGACAGTGATGCTGAGGGAGGTAGTTGGTGTGTGCTGACAGACTGACCACCCAGGACTTTTTTTGGAGGCCCCAGTCTGGGTTCATCCCATCTTAGCAATTTTCAAACACATCAGTAAGAGAAATCACAGAAAGAAGTGATAATTGGGGAGACCCCTGAGCAGACAGAGACAACCCCAGAGCCTCCCTCACAACTCCCGTCAAGCCCCCTGCTCAAGGTTCAAAGACCTTTTGGACCACAAAAGGCGACGATGACCTCCGAAGGAAGAGGACAAATTTTATGGTAACAAGATTAATGCGGCGCTGTTCTTTTCTCACAACAAGGCTGAGGAAGATAAATACTTTTAAGGCTTTCTGGTTGGACCTTTGAGAGTTATTATCATAGTATTAGTGTTTGGTTTGCTTTGCATTTTTATGTTCTTAATGTACTTTGTTTTTTAAATCCAGCACAGCTAATGTGGCATGTCTGCCTAGTTTTCTGTGTTCATCATGGTGCGTCCGAGGTTTCTAAGTTCTGCTTATTTGACAATGTTTTTCTACTAATCTTTATTTACTTCAGCAATTCACCAGAAAAACATAAAAAAATAAAAGGGATTCCTCAGTTTTATAGCTAATTTACATGGTAATTTGAGCATTTGATGGATGAATTTATAATAAAATTTTAAATCCAGCATTTTACATCTACAGATATTTAGAATTTATCATTATTTATGATTTATTCTAATGTCTTTGATAAAATTTTTTATTTATTTATTTTTTTTTTTTTTTTTTTTAACCTGTCCTGTCCAGCATCTCAGCATACAGAACAGCAATCTGCGTGCCATATTTTTGCCAGACAGATTTGCTCTGTCAAGGGAGACATCTCATGTATATAGCTGCCCTTGATAATCTGAATATTTTTATTATTATTATGATAATTATTTTATGATAAAATATTTATAATATATAATCATAATAATACTATGTAAATTTTGTATAAAATACAACTGTATCATGTTCTTTTCCTATTTATCGCAAAGACAAACTTGCGTAATTACATTATGATTAATTATATAATATATTTATTTATTCTCCAGTGAGTGGAAATGTATTGAACGACTCACTAACATCCACTGAAGTGGTTTATTTACATAAATACCATCCTCATTCATGAACATGCAAGAAAAAAAGCTTGTAAATAGGTGTCCACTAAATGGCCACTTCCCATGAAAGGGTTAACTGTTCAGCTTCGGCTCACTTAAAGGCATCAATCTGAAGTAATTTCTATGCACATTTTTACCACTAGATGTCAGTATTTCACACTGTCCCTTTAGAGCAACTCCAGAGAAGTGTGTGAACACTGGGGGTGTGCAAACTTATATACTTAATGATTCAATTAGATTACAATTGAGCAAGCTATCTTTTTGATTATGCCATTAAGTTTATCTGTGAATAAAATTTATACCATGGTGAGTGATAATTCTAATGCCAACTGGATTCTTAATTTTCTTATATTCGCATGTAGTTCTGCAAGTTAAATCACTGTAATATCACTCCGTTACAGGTATCACCATAGCAACGCACTGATCAGCTGGCTTTTGACAGGTGAAGGAGAGAAGCACCCTGTAGCTTGACAATGCTTGTTTAGCAACCAACATAAAATAGTTGCAAGTTTTGTCAAAAAGAAATTAACATTTTTTTAATAAAAATGTTTAATGTGTTGGACCATGGTGTAAGTGGATTAAACAACTCGAATTTATGCATTAGACGGTTATAATGCACTTTGCATGGTGTTCTAGACTCTGTGTCGTATATAATTTTCAGATGATAATTTCACTGGTTGACAAATCAGATGCATCACATACTTCAGCACTCTTTACATGTTAACCAGCAGTAAACCATTTACTCTGAAGCCCTGACTTGAATAAGCTATGGAAATGGTTTAAATATTTCTAGATATCTGGACTCGCCAGTCCCAGACACATTGTTGATGCAGAAACATCATTAGTGAGATGTTTAACGTAAAACAAGCCTCTGCTGTCCTGACTCACACACATTCAGTTGCCGTTTCTAGTTGCTAAATGTGCAGCATGTTCAACAACAACAGGAACAAGAACCAGAAGGAAAGACCTCAATGACTTGAGCTCACTAAGGTTTCAGCGTTACACGTCCCCATCAAGCTAAATGAGTGTTTCCATGGCAACCCCAAACAATTATAGACTTCATGAAGTAATCCTACTCTCTGTCCAACACTCACCAGCAGTCTTTTTGGATGCATCTCCTAACAGATACCTACTTAAGATGCAAGCCACCGCTGGGATTTATGGGGCTCCAGAAGTGACCCTCTACAACCTGAGGATTAGCTTTGTTGAGTAGCGTACTGGTGCGCTGGTGTTGTCAAATGATGATGCTCCAACTCACATTACACTCCAAGAGATCTCTTGGCCCTGAAAGCTAATCTGTCACACTAATCCTAGCAAACTCAAAGCCACTCCTCAGTTTCTGCCAACATCAGCTGAAGCCAGCAGTAATGACTGAGAAGCAGTTTTGTCCACTTACTCTGTAGTGACAGCAATGGATTAGAGGACACAAAAATAAAGATAAAATGCATTCATGGCCGGATGCAGAGTGGAATGTCACAATTCCTAACATTCTGTATAACATTACATTCATTTCATTGTTTCACAGCTACTTGCGTGTTCTTCTCATCTCTAAAATTGATGGTTCTGGCTGAATGTAAGAGGTGGGATTATTGCTGGACAGTAAGAAAGATGCCCTCCAAGTTAGACCCCCGGTAAAAATGTGTGGACTGACATGGCTACTCTTGTATTAGATACTGTCAAAAGTACTAAAATGTTGAAATAATTTAATTCAGTTTTATCTGTACTTGACCAACTTACAACACATTCATCTTTAAATATGTTACAGACAATCAAATCACTGTGATTCAGTTAAAAATCCACATTATTCCAACTGTGTTTATACAAGCTAATTCATAAAAAATAGGTTTAAAGTTTTGCATTGAAGCACTGGGGCAGAGGGAAGCCTGGGCTTTCCTGCTTTGGCTGCTGTCCCCATAAGCAGACCACAGGGGCCCTTGGTTCCCACATTGTGGAAAACGCAGATGGAATTGAAGAATTTGACACTAAAAAGGGAATTTATAGTGAAATGTGGAATATCGAGGAATTTGCCAACATAAGGGTGTGATCTAAGAGTTTAAGTACGTGGTTAGACATATAATACATGAATATTGGGAGTTTAACAGCACATAGATCTATGTAAATACATCAATTCTATGGTCAACCATCAAAACCATTCTTCCAATTTATAACTATTGATCAAACATTGCAGAAACAATATGTACGATGTACAATATAAAACATACATTTTGCACAAACAACTAACTTTTTCACTCTAATTTGATGTTGAAAACTATGTTATGTGTGTGGTGTGTAACTATGATAACGTCAGACTGTACCTCCTTGCTTACTTCATACATATAACTATTCTATAAATGTTTAGTTTAAGTCTATTAAGAGGGGAAATATTTAGACTATATCACGCTTTAATGCCTACAAACAAAGTAATTTATGATGGTAAGAATTTAAAGCATAGTAAACAGAAAGCATAGATTATTTTTTTATAATGAATAAAAATAATTTGACAGATTTTATGTGATTGGGAGATTATTGGGAGAGATTATGGTCAATATTTTCAAATAAGTAAAATAATTAAACAAAATTTTTCTAATTTTAATTGATCTTACTTGTCTTCTTGGGCATTACAGCAGCAGAATGATCATTTGGCTACTGTGTTGTTTTTTCCTAACTGAAATCAAGAAAAATAATGAGCAAAAAACATTTTGTATATTTTTTTTTTGTTTTTAATCTACAAAATTAAGCAATATAAAAGAATTGCGAGAAATGTAATTTAAACAGAATTGGCACCCAAAAAATCGTTATCGAAGTGGGATGAAAGCATATCATCACAGCCTTATAATATAATGTGATGTTTTGTTTTTTATATCAATGACTGGCTCCTGAATCAAACCTAATAAAGTCAATTTTGTGATATTGGCAAATATCTGAATTTTATCCACTGAATTGATATAATATCCAGTGATTAACCCTTGTTACTGAGAATTTATGGTGTGCGAGTACTTCTGAGAGTGGCTGCTATTCACTGGCTGCTGCAGGAACATGCGGGTCCCTCCATTGTGGTGAGATGCCCCATCCTGCAGCTTAGCTTCCACGTGAGCAGCATTCAACCGCGGACCTCTGGTGCACGTTTGTACAAAAAGTCTACAACGCCCCCATTTTAATTCTGTAAATGTCTGCAGATGATTAATATTGACAATTTAAAAATAGATGGAAATGTTTTTACCTTCTAACAACTTCAGTTTGTCCTTTACAATGTGGCAGCTACCGTAAAGCATGCTCTCTGCTGTCCAAGCCAGACGATCCCAACTTTTACAAGGACACGGCTGAGACATAACACCAAACACTGGCTTTGGATGAGCTGAGCTTTCAAAAATAAATAAAGCCTTAAAGCGAAGGAATTATAAACACACTGCCGTGGAGAAAGAAGGAAAGCCCTCCAAACAATTTGTGGCATGTAGTATTTTCAGTTCTTTCTCTGCCTGACACAAAGACGAGTGTCAAACAACTGAGGCGGCGAACAGGGGGATGACAGAGAGGAATGGAAAAAAGAAAAGAGAGCAGAGAGGTGTGAGTGAAGAAGACCATGGGGAATTTTCCATTCAGCAGGAAAGTCTAAGATTAACAGACACACATTTCAACACGCCCAGACATTGGCAAGTACGTTCTTTGAACACACAATAAAAAATTTGCACACTTTTGCAATGAAAAACCAAGTCCGATGGCCAGATGAAACGTCTCGTTTCATGGTTTCATACAGACACGTTTATAAACGCAATGTTTTCAGCCTGAAACTGAGGAGGAAGATAGAGGGAGATGTGGCAGCAGGAGAATGAGTTTAACAAAAGAATAGAAAGAATCCTGATTCTGACACAATGTGAGCTCTGGGATCTTCAAACAAACTCGCGCTCGGGCGCCATGGGGACACGACCAACAAAATAAAGCATTCTGGACGCTGACCTTCCTTGTTGCATACCCTGTTTCTGTCTGCGACTGCCTGTTAGCCGGCGCTAAACAATGCATCCATTGCCATGGAAACAGGGATTGGCCTTTCATGAGGCAAAATGAGTCTGGCTCATGCTGCACCATTCCACAGGTTGGCTATAGAAAGCCAACACACCATCATGGGCGCCATTTCGCTCTGAAGAGCATTACAAGAGTTAAACGGGGGCAGACACTTTGTGTAAATCAGGGATGTCAAAGTCAAATACACAGAGGGCCAAAAAAAAAATTGGCTATAAGCCGAGGGCCGGATTGGTTCAATGTTTATTAAAACATATTGAAATTTTTGCACGTAGCCTATTGAACCAAGACCTAACACAGTATATTATTTAATGATTAAATGAATAATCAGGTAAACATTTTTCAGCAGGCACACAGACAAGAACAAACTGCCTTAAAAAAAAATCACATGTCCTGTACATTAAATGAATAAATATTTTCTTATGGCTCTATCAGTAAGTTAAAGAGAAAACATTTTCAACAGGCAAACAGCAAAAAAGCAATTTTCCTTCAGAAACAAAATAAGTTCCTTATATCAAGATAAATGCATAAATGAAACTGCATGCATTATAAACTGAAAATGCAATATTATGCTGCTCTATTATCCTACCAATTACTGCTTCAAATAGTAAAATGAGAAAATATAGAATAAATCAAATCAGTTGTGTTCTTTCTCATGGCTCTTATCTGCAATTCCCCCTGAGTCCATTAACTGAAAAATAAATATAAATAAATAAATAAAATACAATAAAATAAAATGCAAAAATATATGCCACACAGACAAAATACTCTGTGTGTTTCTTACGTTTCATGGTGCCTTCTTAGATTGTATTCTTTCATTACAGCCAAACTTTCTCCACACAGAAGACACACAGGTTTGCCATTTACCTCAGTGAACATGTACTCTGCCTCCCACCTAGCTTGAAACCCCCTGTTCTCAGCATCCACCTTCCGTTTAGCCATTTTTTGGGGAGGAGGTATCTGAAAGTTGACATCTGCTCTGACTGCTAATGAATGATGAAGCAGAGGTCTGCTTGCTGCGCTGCAGTGAGTTCGCGGGTTACCGTTGCATTGTGGGAAATGTAGTATTGGTGCGTGCAAAACACCAGCGGGTGGCTACAGCCTGCGGGCCGGTTCTAATACTAATCAAATATCATCCCGGGGGCCATAGATAATTCATTCGCGGGCCGGATTCGGCCCGCGGGCCTTGACTTTGACATATGTGTTGTAAATGATAAAAAAAAAAACAAACAAAGGAAGTACATGGTAATGGCAAATCTCTACAGGAACATGTCAACTCATATATGGAGTGATGACATGCTCTGCAACCTTCAAAAGACATTTCAGGATTCAAGACAATCCATCTCCCTTCAGAGCCTGGGTCGTGTTTGGAGTGCACGACAGACAAAGCTGGTCCACCCTCCATTCAGTAACAACACACTCAACACAAACGAAGCTCGTCTTCATCAGCTTCACTTTTCAACTTCATCAAGCACCATTCTTCCTGCAGATGAGGCCCAACTGGGAAAAGTCAGAGTGATAAACACAGTTTTCTACTGTAAACTGTGAAGCTGTCAGATTAAAACGATGTATGGGTAGGAGCGTTTGACAACAGCTGTCAACTTCTGCACAAGTTTGATAATGACCCATTCATTTGAATCATCTTGCTGCAGGGAGACACCTAATACCTGCAGGATACCTGTCCTCGAGGACCGCAGTTGGTGATCCCTTAACTGGAAAAGCAATCAGAGAACGCAGACCTCCAACAAGTTTGTCAGAAAAAAAACACAGAAGTCCCCCCCAGTCATTTTTGGGTGAAGTTGCTAACAACTGGATAAACATAGGATAAAACAAAACCTCCTTGGTTACAGTGTGGGCATTAATACTGCAACGATTAGTCGAAAAATTCGACATCATTGACAATGAAAATTCACTGACGCGTCATGTTAGAAACGCCTGTAATGGCGTTGCTAATAAAACGCTGCACCAGGCAACTTAACAACGTTTACCAACCACAGCTCTTCAGACAGTATAAGAACTCCAAACACCAAGCAAACGACGCAAAGCACCACAGGAAGTGCTGGAGGAAGTACTGTCATTTTGTGCAGCGTTTTTGTTTAAATAACGAAGAAGAAACTGACGGCGGCGCAACCTGTTTCCAAAGTTTGGGGATATTTCACGCTAAACAAAGAGTCAAACAGATTAAATGTGTCGTCTGCCACGCAGAGTGAGTGTACCACGGCAGCACGACAGTCATGCATGAGCATCTGAAAGGAAAGCACCCCAGAGTCATGGTTTCCAGCATTCCTGATGGCAAAGTTAGCATTAGCGAGTAGCGATGTGCTGTTGTTACCTCTGCTAAAAAGCTTCTGTTTTTACCAGAGTATATCTGTTTGAGTTCAAGATAACTCAGAAAGTTATGGAGAGATTTTCATGAGATTTTCTGGAGTTGTTGGAAATGTGAAAAGGAAGAAGTGATTTAATTTTGGTGGGGATCCGGATCACCATTTGGATTCAGGAATGTTTTAAAGGAGTTTGGCCCTTTTTACCTACAAAACAGACTTTTTCAAGATGTAAATAATAATTTCAATTCTACGAAAATTAAGATCTTAAAATGTTTTATTTATTTTGTTTTCCTTTTGAGGCAAATTCTGTACAGCTTGGATATGACACTATAGCTAAGTTTGAATGTTTCAAACAAAATTAGTAGTAAGCTGTTAAGCTTAAATTTAATATTCAGCTGGTTCAGGAGTCGTTCTTTTAACTTACTAAAGGACATTATGTTGGGACTGACTGGGAATCAGGGGCACATTCATATGATGCAAATGAAGAGAGTGGGGTAAAACATAAAAAGAGTAAAAAGAGCTGCGTCAACTGGAAGCACAGATGGTGGGTGAGACAGAAAGATTCGGGACTAATCGAAAAAAATTATTTACAGATTAGTTGACTTTTAAAATAATCACTAGTTGCAGCCCTAGTAGGTGCTAATATGAAACTCCACTATAGATATAACTATAGACGAAGCCACATCTGTTTTTGGAGTTGCGCCATTTAACGGGGCAGCCATTACTGCAGTTGCAGGTCCATTTATGCCCAATCCAGTCCTGCTATATGCCAACACCTGAAGATGTGCAGCAACATGGAGAACAGGACTGATAAGGGACTCTTATCTCCAGACTTCAGACCTCAACATACAACTACACAAGGCCTATTAATGCTCCCTTAAGTAGATAAACTGTTATGTCCATTTTAAACGTTGTCATACGTCGCCACCCTCGTACCTCCATGTCTTTTACGTTGCCATGGTTTTTTAGTCTCTTCATCCATCTGTCCTTTTGTGTTCTGTTCACCAGTTGGTAGCGGTAATGTCGCGTTATAAAGTTGTCTGAAAACACCAGAAGAAGAAAACCAAAAAGCCTTTTGCTGTTTCCTTCAACCTTTTTCAGTTTTTTTTTTAATATTTGGTAGCCTCTCCATCCTTCTCTTCTTGTTTCTCTTCTTCGTCTCGTTATTTTCTTTCACTGGTTGCGTGTCAGCTTTACAACTCAACACTGCTCCCTACAATGGTTGGTGGTATTGCTCCGTTTTCTGCAACAAGTGATGGATAGCTAAGCCCCTGGAAAACAGACCGAATTACCCACGTAGCCGACGCAGGAGACGGATGAAACTGTCCGTGTAACGGTTTTCTGTGTCCAGCATAAACACCTTCAGTGGGAATTTGTGTGTGAGTGTTTGATTTCAGACACAACATCATCGTCATGCCTTCTACAACACACCTGATCTGAGAGCAGAAATGTAGTTATTTTCAGTCGCGTTCTGCTATCTCTGATGCCCCGCAGTGCTTTGCAAGTAAAACAAGGAAGTCTCACCACATGAGGCTGACTTTGTTTCCACCAGCTTCACTCTTCGTGTTTCATTACGAATCCTGTCATCCGTCTTGTCAACGAGATGTGCAAGGTCATCGATGATTTCTGAGAATAAAGGAAAGGAAACATCAAGTTAATTCAGCTCATTGAGTACAATTTTGACGTAATTATGATGTCCGCTTTTCCATTTCTTACACAAAAGACCGTCTTCCCATGTTTTGTGAAATTAAAGAAATTACTCTAAATGACAGAGAGAAGCTGTGCCGGAGATTACATCAGACCAGCAAATTCAGGAGGCACAGACTGTGAATGGACTTTTGTAAGTGGTTGTGAAAGTATGAAGAGCACTATTCACCCTTTAAACTGTTTCACTACACCCTGAATCCAGCATGGATTTAATCAACACCTTATTGTTCATGATGTTTAAAGACGCAAGCTGGGGCTTTGGAGACAGTGCCTGGGCATCCAAAAGGAAGATAGCATGTTTTCCATGAACATGTCTGTATTTTACTTGGTGTGTGTGCGTGTGTGTGTGTGTTTGGCACCGTGGTTCAGTGCTTTCAAGTGGGACTTCCTGATGTGAAGGCCATCCAGATGGAAGCCTGTGTGATTTGTTAGAGCTAGCCGCTGTGTTGACATGGCATCTCCAGAGGTCTGGCCCAACAACAAAAACAGACAACGGCTGGAGGATGGCCAACTCTGGATTCGCTATGGTAAACTATGAAAATGTGACATCAGCTTCAGATCATATCAACCGATTAAGGCCGTGACTGACTTACAAACTGAACGAAACCAATACAACCTTGAATAGAATTTCATTAGATCTGCTCTGGAATATGAAGATGGATGTAAGAGAACAAAAATTAGCTAAAAACAACTTTGCTTCCTGTGAAGGCCATCCATCACCTGTACTCAAGATGCCGACTGTCACACTGATGGAAAACTATGAACAAACAAATGAGGAAACATGTGAGTAATAACTTTCAAAACAACATGCCTCATTACTCGTGTTATAAATCAGAAGATTTATGACGAAACACGACTGAAATTGTCCATTTCATCTTGGATGTGTTATGTCTGGGCTTGGAGATCGGTGTCCTGTTTTTTATCTTCGCTCCAGCATTGATGACAGGTGCTGTCCAGTAGCCTTGTATGTTGCAAAAGAAGCAGCAAAGTTTCAGGGAAAAAGGGGGGGAAATGGCTGAATTAGAAAGAAGTCAGTAAAACAGAAAGCAGCCTCTGGTAAATGAATGTTTTACAGCAGTGGGAAACTAGATTCATTCACAAACCAGAACCAAACGCCAATGTAAACAGACATTCCTGTCAAGTCAGGGAATAACATTTTGTTGCGGCTGCTGTATGATCAAATAGTACCAATGCAGACCGTTCCAGTGTTTCTCAAACGGGGGCATATGTACCTCTGGGGGTAGTTGGAGACACTCCATGGGGTTTATAAGAAACCAAACAAAGACAACAAATGTCTTTCTAATTTAACACAACTTCAGTTTGTATTGTGAAATATTATTATTATTTTTTTAGGTTTATTTTACCTTGTTTTAATCTTTTCCCTCTTATTTCTACCCCAGTGTTTTCCTCATTGGGACCCTGCGTGCCGGGGGGCTATGCTTGCTCGTTGCTGCCGCAGCGGCCACCCTTGTCTGCGCATTTGTTGGGTTCCTGCACTGCAGCCTTACGTTTGCAATGTGGGTATATCGACCATTACTGGGGAGGTTCCTATGGTGGTGACCTCTGTCTCCAGTACTCTATCTTCCTTATCCTCCTCAGCTGCTGAAAAAAGTGAATCAGTGTGTTCATACCGAGCTGGCGCTTAAAAATTATAATCACAATCAAAGCAAAAACGGTTCTTATTATGTGGTTTTCCATGTTGTAGCCGAAGCAGAAGGTGGAGTTGTTTTCTTTTCTCCGGTAGACATGAGTACGTCACCTCTGCCCTCCTTTCAATCAAAACCATTCACAACCCCTGGATCTAAAGCAGGAATAAGTAAAGTTAAATAAATTAGTTTTTCATGTAAACCCCAATTCCGAATGATAATTTCCATGTAAATGCGAAGTAGAATACTTTTAACTCTAAATTATTTAATTCCAAACCATTAATTCTGATTAAAAAAAACATGTAATCATAACAATTGTAACATAAATGGAAACCTTTGGTTTAGGGGGTAATTATTCTACAGTGGCTACAATGCTAAAAAGGTTGAAAAGCATTGATCTAATGTATTGTTTGTTTTAAAAACTGGGTAAGAAAAGATAAATCTAACCAGTATAAAATCAGAAGAACTTGTGTTTCCTCGCTTGAAAATATAGTTTGTGTATTCACTGGCATCAGGTGATTAAGATGCAGTAATCAGTTGTTGGAAAGTCCAGAATATGAAATAGAGAGTACGAAGAAGATGCTAGACATGAGACAAGCACATGCAGAGTCCCTGGAGACTCCCACATAATCATCCAAGCATCAGGCAGCAATTTAGAGGGAAGAAAGTCTTCCTTTACGGTCAGGGAAGGGGTGTAGACGCAGCCATTTGTGCTGCATGCCACTCCATCTAGTCATAGAGGATGTTGTTAGGCAGCCAGTGCCAAGTTTCTTGATTCAATTTTGGCCCAACAGCAACATCTCAATTCATCGATGCGCTCCCCTTCAGGCCAAAGTACATCAGGGCTACAACTTGATCTCACTAAAAACCGTCACAGAAAAGTCAAATAGTTCTTTAACACAGTGGCCCTACAAGATATGAGCCTCTCACATGTGCAGTCTTTCAGTTCAGTTGATTTTTAAGTTTTTTTGTCTGACAGCATCATCTTTAATGTCCAGCTGTGTTTTCAGAAGCATCTAATACTGGCTTGGACATGTTTTACTGCACAAACGCCCATGTTTGTTTGTTTTTCCCAAGCAGCAACCCAAGCAAGTTAAAAGTGAAACCAATTCAGAAGTGCCAAAACCTGCAGTTCCCCCTTCATCCACTAGGGGCTCCAATAACAGAGCAAATCCCCGTAGACTCCCATGTTAAAAAGACCAACTTCACAGCAGAAATAAACATGTTTACAGCCAGGTTAATATTTTAAGTTTAAGGGGGGGGGGGGGGGGGGTATTTGGTATCTGGCGGCAAGAAGACCAGATAGCCAGATAACAGCGAGCTAGTTTAGCCCACATACCTCTGGCAGCGCGTTAACTACCATTAGCTTGGTTTGCTACAGCAGCTCGGAGTTTAATGGTTGTCAATCATTCACCCTCACCCTTACAGCTCCCCTGTCAGCTCCAACTCTTTTCCAATTATTGTGTTTTCCAGGAGTGACAGCAAGTGTGCTGATGCAAAAATGGCGACGGAAGGAACCACCTGACAAGCTTTAATTAATCTCTTCAGCAAACTCAGGGTGACGATACAGAGGCTCCGTCCATTTTTTTAATATACAGTCTATGGCAGGGGTAGGCAACTCTGGTCCTTGGGTGCCACAGTCCTGCAAATGTAAGGAGTTTCCCTGCTTCAACACACCTGGAACACATCAGACCTAATTATCAGACTTGTGCAGCGCTTGACATCAAACTCTGCACAAGTCTGCTAATTAGCCACTGATTTAAATCAGGTGTGTTGCAGCAGCGAAACTCCAAACATTTGCAGGACTGTGGCACCCAAGGACCAGAGTTGCCTACCCCTGGTCTATGGCTTTTTCATATAAAATGCCACTGATTTTTTTTATATATATATTTTTTTTTTATATATATTATGATAATTTGTTTCTTTTAGGGGAATGACATTAACATGTTAATTACAATTAATTAATGAATAAAGAAAAATACAAGTGGAAAAAAATGAACACATTTAATCGGAGTTTGCGTTTCAGCATGGATGTTAGTGCACAATTTTCTCGTACATCGATGACAGATACACTTGGTAACAAATCTAATGATTTTTTCTGGTGTATGTGGAGATTTTTTGGAAACTGACATAAAAGTATATATTATTTACATCTTCTCAATAAGCAACAAGTGCTGCCGAAGGCTCCTCTCCCCATCCAAAACACAAACAGAGTCTCATCTGGACGCAGCAACAATTCAAGCCAAGATTTACTCATCAAGATTAAATAATTACAAAGCCTTTAATAAATTACATTTGTTTTTTCAAGTCCCACTCCTAGTTTCTGTTTTAAGATGCACTGCTTGATACATTTCATTACATAAAAATTCAAACTTACTTGGTGAATTTGTCACAAGTTTACTAAATTTGATAAGTTTTTTGGTTTTTTTCTCTTAAACCTTATCCATTTCTACTGTGGACAGCAACTGAATATAAATTAACAATCTAATAAGCTCATTATTTTCACTCTGAAAGAACTAAACTTTGCTTTTCCTAATTATTTCCACTGTCTGTGCAACACGATGCCATTAACAAGCCGTCTCTGAGCCGAGGGACTTGTTACCGAGAACACGGCTGTGCTCTTTTAACAGGAAACAAAAACAACAAATCAAAAATATTTGTGATTGGTTTTAAAACGTATGCAATGCCATAACGGAGTAGTCATTGGACAGCAATTATGTAGAACTCTAAAGAAATAGTGGCAAACAATCTATTTGATGAAAGACAAGTCGCAAACCCTACATTGTCTGTATTTCAGTGGAACAATGACCGTATCACTCAATGGTATCCTAAGGAGTGCTGGTTTTCAAGAACAATGCAAAAAGTAATGCAAGCATGTACATAAAGTAGATAGGAGGATGTGTGGCGACAGTTTAGGATTTTGGTAAATGTACTGTCCCAAAAAAAAAAAAAAACCTTTTAACTCTTGCGTCATGTGTATTTTTTTTCCTAAAACACCAATATTGTTCCAAAAGCATGCAAACCTGTGGCATCTAAACAATGGTCCTCTTCTTGTTCTCAGCTACATTTTTATTATAAAAAAATAAAACGACAACAATGTACGTAAAAAGCAGGCCCTTCTCTGTAAAGGCATGAGAGCAATGAAGCACATGCACCAATGGGAGACAGATGTTGTTCTCTCATGACATCACCTTCTCCCTCATGCTGCTGACTCTCTGAGTAATCTCAGCACCATTTCACCTCCTCTTCCAGCATTTTGCAGGTTTTTGTATAAACCACCTTTTCCTGTGACCCGTCTGCTCGCTGGAGGAGAATAAGTTAACACTTCTCGTTCCATCTTTGCTGTCAGCGTGTTCTGACATGGACATTCCCTAGTGATTGCCAGGATGAGCGGCTGCTGGTTGCAGGGCCACACTTTCATGCACACACTCCAAGTGAAAATTTAGATTTGACAATTAACCTAGCATACCTAGCTTTGGACTGGGGAACAAACAGGGCGGTCGACATGGAAACTGGAGAAAGGTCTGCTTCAGTTCCCAACCAGGACTCAAACCAGGAAGCTTCTTGCTGTAAGGGAACGGTTCAAAGCACCAACCCACCATGCAGCCTTTTGTTAAAATAAATCCACATCAATCTAAACTCAGTGGCCCAAACAGACAGCACAAGCACAGAAATATACAAATTGTTGTAAGATACTAGTTAGTATCAGTCGAAAATGCATACAAAAAACACACAATATGCGCAAATCTGGTGACCAACTGTAAGAAACGTCTCATTGCTGTGCTTGCCAACAAGGATTCCTGTACCAAGTACTAACTAAGGTTTTGTTTGGGGATAAAATACTTATGTCACTTCATAAAATGCATTTTCGACTGAAATTCTGTCTATACCCAAAATCAATAAATAACTGTAAAGATTTGAGTCTGTTAATTTCTATGGAGCTGGGTAAATTGATTTTTTTTAAAAATTATATATATATATATATATATATATACATATATACATATATATATATATATATATATATATATATATATATATATATATATATATATATATATATATATATATATATGTACAGGATATATACAGTATATATAGCCATATCCATAACAGGTAAAAAGTCATCTTTCAGCTAGTTAAGAGCTTTTTCAACAGATCAAGCTAAGCAACACAGAGTTTAGCTAGAGGGGCCTAAATGCCAGCTATTATATTATATTATATTATATTATATTATATTATATTATATTATATTATATTATATTATATTATTGAATCGGACAGCTACATGGATCTGTAAATTCCATACATTATGTGTACTTTTCTGTGAAATTTTTCCCATAAAGTAAACACCAGTCATTCCAGCATTTTTTTTTTAACTTAACTAATGGATTTACAGAATATGCACAGTGTAGATGGGCCAGTTCAAGTGTCAATGGAACTGTAGATGCAGGGATTTACTTAAAACCACACTTTTAAGGTGGGTTAATCTGACTTTCTGGATAGTTTTGACTTTTGTTGGACCAACATGTTTACGTGCATTTTGAAGGCATGTTTCAGCCAGAATAATGCTCCAAGTAGATTTTTTTTCCAAAGTCGTTTAATCAAATCGAAATGAATTTTATATATAAAGCCCTTTTGACAAATAAAATAGCACAAAGTGCTCCACATAATAACACACAACTAACAGTTTTAAAAGCACACACACTAATCCTAATCTTTTTCTCACACTATAAAGTTTATGAAAGAATTACTGGACCAAATCAAAAGTCTATGAACAACTCATCAGCTGAAATACAAGACTTTTCTCGCCAACATTGAACTGAACACAATGTATTTAAAAATAACTCGCTCAGATGAGGTGCATCAAAATTTCCCCAGCGCTAAACCAACGTTACCAACGATTCACTTGCGCACTCAAGCATAACCAACCAGAAAATCTGTGTAGCATTGCCAATACAGTCCTGATCTAAAATGCCAAGTAAAGGTGGCAAGAAATGTGCTGTAGACGCAGCGTGCACGTCAACTCATCTGCTCATCATATTTCCGGTATTATTACATAAAATGAACTTAAACATTTCTGCGTCAATTAAATTCACCTTCTTTTGTAAATACAAGTCAAAACATCAGCTTTATCTTTTAATTTTAACATAGTTTTGATGTCAATCATGTGATCGTCAAACATTGATTTTTGCTGAAAAGTGGGAGGTTTTCAGGTACAATCTTCTCTGTTTTTGTCCAGATGAGTTGTGTTATGGGACCACCACACACTCAGTTAACCTTCTAAACATCTGGCCCGAACTGATTTTCCACATCTGCACAAATTAGTCTCACTGCTGGACATCATCGGCTTCTCAGACCCCAATGAATGAATCTGTGTGTCCTTCCAAAAAGCAGCGACAGGTACTATTTACTGCATCATTACACATTTTCTCCCTCCAAAGCAGAGCTGACAAAGTGATGAAGAGTCTCTTGATTAATGCCTCTTTTGCATGTTTAGACCTGTCAGTGAAAATATATTATTTATTTTTTGGAGGAAACAATATGCCTGCTAACTGAAAACTTGTTGTCAGTGTAAGTTTAAAATCAAGACAATAAATAGAAAACAAGGTACAAAAGCAAATGCGTGCATATTCACAAGAACTTAAAAGGAAAAAAATCTGAATAAATGATTTTGTTTATACAGTAAAAATGTGATTATTTGGCTCTAATGCATAAACTATTAAAAATGAACATGTAAATGGATTAAAATGTATGTAAATGCACCAAACTGGTGACTGACTGCTCTGCCAGCAAGGCTGTCGCATTTCTAACCTTAACACCAGCCATCTGTGTGTCAATTTGAAACTGAAACCTGCTGTGTGTCCTCACACAGTCTCACCTCCTTAACCCGAGTGCATTCACCAGGAGATCCATCACCGCCCATGATGGACACCAAAAAGAACGACCAGCTGATAAATGCCTTTCTGGAGGTTTAAACAAAAAAGTCCATCAAAGTAACCCATAAATTAAAAAAGACCTCCAATACAAGCTCAGTTCGATCACGTACACAGACACTAAACACAACATCCTTATAAAATATGGGAAACCAGTGGGAGATGTTTTGTAGAACCAGAGCATTTGGATTTCTCCCATACATTCAGACATTTTTATGTAGAGTAGGATTTGCTTTCTGATGTTTGTGCAACACAAATCAATTCAATCTGTAAGCAAACTGGGAAAAACAGAGGCGATGCCTTCAGCTTTATTAGGAAAACTATAAACTTTCAGACTAACACGTGCAATTAATTCTAATTTCAAGTATTCAAGTACAAGATGCAAGTATATCCCAACCACAGAAAAGTAAAAACAAAGCCATGAGAAGTGGATGGAAATGAAAGGAACGTTGACAAGTTGTTGCATGACGATTAATCATACTTGTAGACTGATTAAACCTAAATACAGCGGCCATATTCACAAATATTTCTCATCCCATATCACCAGGCAAATTTGGATATCAGAGTATTATTTACAGTAAATACACAAGTCATGTGCTCTCTTGTTTTAGAATTAATAACAAAAGGTTTAAAGATCTTAAAAAAAAAAAAAAAAGACCAAGCAAAGTACAAATCTGACATGAAGTGTGATCATTACAAGGCTGTAAAGCATCACCCCTCCTATGGCCAGGTGCCACTGAACAATGCGTGCGTGATGAGCATGAGGGTGCCAGCAGCAGCGGCGGCAGCAGCATGAGGAAGGGACCACCCTGTCATTGGCACGGCAACGCCGAATCAGCAGTGGTTCCACCTCATCACCGCCATCACACTTCATTAAAAAGAGGCACCATGGAGGGGGTGAAATGTCAAAAAACTGAGAACTAATAATAAAAAATATGAAACTGAAAGGGTTTAGTTGGATAAAAGTCACAGGAAATGAGAAAAATTGGGTTATGGAACAATAATCAGTTAATCATCCTGCTACCATCCTACCATTTTGTTACTGTGGCGTTCATTACATGACTATAATAAATCTCAGTGCGCATGCTAAACCTTTAAAGACATTCCTGTTGATTAAAAACATAATTAGCATGGTATTTTCTGTTATACCTATATACAAGTTAATGCCATGCTAACCAATTTCATCCCTTCTTCTCTACAAGAAAGCAGCATCATATGTATGCATGAGATGGTTATACTGATGTGTGCAAATGAACTCATTGCTTACACATGAACAATTTAAAATAAAAAAGTAATGTGATGATAGTGTTGGTTTAATACGGATAAATAAAAACTTTTTGTTTTTGGGCTTTCAACTAAGAGAACCAAACCTGATTGATGGAGCTTTTTACAAGCACTGTGAGGAACCAATGGAAAAAAGTCTCGTCTTCACTCCCACCAACGGTTAACTGTGACGTCGTTGCTGTAACCTTACCTGAGAGGAATACCAGCCGCATCACACTAGATACCTCAGCTATGTAATAATGTAATGCAATCACAACACAATGTCTTCCTTAATCTTAATCAAAGATTGAAGGTCTTTGGATCCACCCTTTTGGGTTGGATTGGTTGGACTGGTACCGCAATGAAAGCTCCGAAAACAGTTTAGGTCCGATATTAAGGTTCCATTCCCAGTTTTTGCACATGGAAACACACACACACTCACAAAAAAAAACAAAGAAGAAACACTCTCCGAGCATGGCCTACCCAAAACCGTTGGTGAAAAGAAGGCTAAATAAGCCAACACGATGAGGTCGAACAACCTGTGAACCAATCCACTTGTAAAATCTCTCATTCTGCACTAGTGACAGAAAATAAATCTATGTTAAGTGATCAATAGCTACCTTGCTTGAAAACGGACCAATTTACAAACACAACTGATGCGTAAACTGTTGTCTATCTGCATAAGGCTGCAGTGGGGGGCCACCACCCACCCAGACGAGGACAATTACCATGCCAATAACCCCACAGTCCGAGCAGGCCTGGCTTCTTCCCTGCCTTTCAAGGTGGGGGATCATTTCAGCCTCAACTCTTCATGACTTTTGATCATAAGATACAGGAAAGATCAGAAAACTAAAGTTTGCTGAATGTTGACAGTAGAAACTCTTTTAATGCCTGGTTCTTGTGGAAAAAAAGATGGAGACAGCAAAGGAAGAGATCTCCTGAAAGAGTTTGATTAGACATTCAGAGTGGAAATTAAACACTGGAGTTAGGACTTGTTGGCACAACAGGGCAGAATGTGAGATGAACGACTGAGAAGTCTTTTAATACTAAATGAAACCCTTGTGGAGCAGTGAATGAAAAGTTTAGCCACCAAGAAGCCTGGAAAAGCTTTCCATCCCAACAGCTTCCCACATAATTGTGGGCAGCACCAAGTGGTGAAGGGTGCTCAGCAAACAGCAAAGAAATGAACTATTAAGACCACATGCTCCACTGTGAGCTATTAGCGCTGAAAAACATGGCTGGATGCACAATCAGACCCAGTGAAACAACATGCATGTACAGAGTCACACGCACAGTGTGAACATGTGATTATAGTCCAAGCTGCACACTTCCCTATGAACTGCTCACTCACACACACACACACACACACACACACACACACACACACACACATAGAAGTCAGATAATCATGATGTACCTATTGGATCTGACAGTTCATCTTCATCAGTGGTATAATTACACAATTCCTCCAGCCGATGAGCAAACAGAAAAAGTTGCTAATTGGTGGAGGGGAGGCGGAAACCTCCTCGGAGGCATTAAATAAATGAACAAATCCTGCGCCAGGTCTCATGACTCCCTCGTCAACTACTCTAAACTTGGAGAGCAAAAGAAAAGAAGAAAGCAGGCGGCCTTGAATCATCGCAGTTGGAAAGTAAACCCTTAGAGGTTAACTGAGGATTATAATTGCTGAGCTACACGGCTATCTACGCTGCCCACCAGTGGGCTCATGTGCCAGCTACACAAGAGACCCAAAATCAAGACAAGACAGTTCCTGATGTGTATAAGATAATGAGAAAAAAAGAGTTAAAGAGTAAAAACTTCTAGTTTGAATGTTTTACTGCTTCTGAAGCTCAAACTAAAGACAATAGTAATTATAATCAAGCATGCTACAATTTTTAAACCAAATTCTGAGATAGTGAGGCGTTCACACATTTCAGATATGAAAGTGGAAAAAATCTCAGATACCTACGTTAGTAAGTTGTGGTGAGAGGCTGCTTTAATTTCCATACACAAACAATATAATTACCATCTCCTGCTTCAGTATATTGATGATCCTTTGTGCCAGAACAGCAGTCAACCAACCAACCAGACCTCTGAAGATGCCCCATGGCAAACAGGTAGGAAATCATTTGCAAGTTGAAGAAAAAGAAAATCTACAATAGACGCTCAGCTCTTTACAAATGTCTCTATATTTCCCCCACTTCTTATAATCTTTTGATGTTGTGAGATAAATAATAAATGTAAGCTCTTAGAAAAGCTTATTCAGAGTGTTGAAGAAATAAAAATCATATGTGTTAGGAAGTCATAAAAAGATCAACAACTGCACTTTACTGAACTGTGGAGATGAACTGTTAAAGGCGTAAATGTGGTTTTTGAGCGACAAACAACATAAACTGTCATCAAAATAAACTATACTATATTATTTCTTTCAAAATCTGGATTTTGTGGGTCAAAAATGATTCAAAACAGCAACAGGGTAAAACCAGGTTTTGTTTTTCATGATGCGGAGGTAAACTTGGTGCTCCATTTCAAATCTGAAAAAAGCTTCCAGCCTCTTCCCTCCAGATGCAGAAAAGATGGATTCACCTTGCAGCATGGAAGCCACTCCCACCAACACATCTGTACGGATGGGATCTTATCTGATGTTTAGCTAGTTTCAGAGAGTTTGACAAAATATTACTGCAATGGGAGAGATTTGTGCTTTTGAGGAGACCTGTTGACCCTCAATCTGGCGACAGACAGATAAACTGAATGCCAGTTTATCTGCTCATGAGGTTTGGTTTGCAATACACGCCGCTGCTTCATAACAGTGTTACGCCATCACAGCGCGAGACAAGTTCTCTCTGGACGACCTTCTCAGCAATGATCCTGAGGAAAGCACAGATTTCCTCAGACCTCCATGGAACGGTGCTCCGTAAGTCAAGTTTTCATTCTTCTAAACCAGTGTTTTTCAACCTTTTTTGAGCCAAGGTACACTTTTCCACAGGAAATGTCACAAACCAAATTGTTAAAAAAAAAAAAGAAGCCGATAATTATAATTTAAAGTCCATCTTTTCAAAGAGTCTTACATAGCCATCAGATAAACACAAGAAAAGGGATTTTTGTGATTTTTTTCCCCTTCTTTTTAGACCAATTAGGTGCAGTTGGATGATCTCTCACGGCACACTAGTGTCCCACGGCAGTGGTTGAAAAACACTGTTCTAAACCACTTTATCTCCTAAACAAAGATAAAATAAAAAAAATATATATCTGCTGCTCTGGATCTGGAGCCAACCCGGCTTTGTTTTTACAGCAGGTTGTACAGGAATTGACTTTTGTAAAACCAATCAAAGGACTGCAACGTGTCATGCGCCACCTTCCAGGTTGGATTGGTTAGTTTGGTACCCAGTGAAAGTGTCTCAGGTTAGATGTAAGGGTACTCTTTCCAAAATAAAGCGCTCCCATCCCACACCAGTTGGTGGAAACGAGGCTAAACAACCAAACTCTGGCCTACTGACAAATGTCAATCTCGGTCTGCTTCATGTGATGCAAATACAGGAAGCAGACTACAACATTAAGGGCTTTGTGAGTTCAGATAAGAGCGTTGTAGGTAGACATATCCAAATAGACAAACATGCAGGACAATAACCAGGAGAAATGACTTGCAGTCATATGTGGAGGAGCACAGTAGTTTGGCTGGTCCGGGACTGCCAGAAGTTGTCTAGCATTGACCAATAGATGATCAACCAAGTCTTTATTCTACTAAACCACTCAGAAGGATATCCAAAGTACAGGAAGTCTGCATAGGTTTTGGTGATATTCATGAGTTTAGACTGAGTCTTTGAACAATCCAACACTTTCAGCAGTGACTCAAATATGTCACAACAGCCAGTCGGACAGAAAGAAAGACGACTCAGATCAACCATGAGATAACAGATAAAAAGCCTCTTCAGGAGAACATGTTGGTTCAAGCGATCTGTGTGGTGCTCACGACACATAAAACAGATATAAACCTTTTAACGAGATAAAAATAAGCTGATAAAGTGTTTGTTGTGTGTTTCGTGCTGCAAAGCATAATTTTCAACCTTTGTTGTGGCTCTTGGGATTGTGTCTGGATGTGCACATGCAGCCTGATCAGATAACTGAAGGAATGGATACAACACCGAGAAAAAAAGCCACATGAAAGCTGGAGTACTGGTGACACTTTTTTGCAACATTAATAAGAGAACAATTTATGATGATGAGACAGCCACAAACAGTGTGAAGGTTTAGAGATTGTTGTCACTTTAAGAGCCACCTGGGACTTAAAACACGCCAATACAATAACAACGTAACCCGTGTTATGTCTAATATTGTCCAATGCAGACACGTTAATAATGGGGAAAAAAAAAGTTAGGTAGGTCTGCATGATGGCATCGTGGTTAGCACTGTGGACTCACAGCAGGAAGGTCGCTGGTTTGATCCCTAGCCGGGGCGAGGTTTGGACAGTGGCCTTTCTGTGTGGAGTTTGCATGATCTCTCCATGTATGCGTGGGGGGATAGGCTCCAGCTTCCTCGTGACCCTTCATCGGATTAAGCGGTTAGGATACTGAATGAATGAAAAAGTTAGGTTATATATATATATATATATATATATATATTCTCAGATGCTCTGGTAGTGAGCGTTTCTCCTTTGCCGAGATAATCCATTCATAATCCAACTCACAGAAGTGGCATATCATGACGCTGATTCGACAGATATGTCAACAATATTTAAAGGAAATGTTCTTTTGTGCATGTAGAAAAAGTTTACAATGTTTGAGTGCAGCTCACAAGAAATAGGAGCAAACACAAAAGTGTGGCATTTATATTTTTTTTATTAGATTTTATTTTATACATATATATATATATATATATATATATATATATATGTGTGTGTGTGTGTGTGTGTGTGTGTGTGTGTGTGTATAATACACGCACACATACACATATATAAACTCTACCTCTTTCAATCCAAGAAATCATTTGTGCCTGGAATGGACTGCTCTCAGCAGAAAGCTACTGTTGTCTGACATCTAATATAACTGACTTGAGTAAAATAAGATTAGCCGTACATGTACTTCTCTAACTAGTAACGTTAATAAGACAGATGTGGCATCTTAAAGTTTGCAGACTTGCAAAGTCATCATGGCTCATGATGTGATATTCTGATCTGAGGATGACTGTCGTGCAAATGTTGCGTCATATTTCTGGCATTTTCACCATAATGGCTGCTTCATTTACTTTCCAAAGCAAATGATTGATATCAAACCTGATATATCAGGTTTATATCAAACCTGAAATCTAAATATGTTGTCTCTTCAGTTTCTTTAAGCTGTTTCATAGACTTCATCTGCGCTGCTTGCAGTTTTCTCAAATGTGTGTCGTCTTCTTTGTTGCAAAGTCTGGCTGATTCCTTCCGAATCAATCACAACCTTCCACTCGACTAAATTCATCCTCTCAGATGGAAATTTTCCTCTAATTTTTGTTGAGAAGAGTCCTCTTGTTGTCTAGATTTTATCATTTTGTTTTTGTTGCTGAGCATGAGGGGACGTCAGGTCTGCTAACAGCAGCAGAGATATGTGGCTGAGCATGTGCTTCACATTTGTTTACTCCGTTACATGAAGCGCTTCGTTTGTAATCTGCTTTTCAGTTCAGGTTTCCTCTGCCAATCAAACATTTTGACGGAGATGATCACTAACTGATAACTTTTTATTCTTAGTTTTATCACTCACAAGTTCCATCGATGATGTTTTTCTGAGATTAGCCCACCATGCTTTGTACCACACAGTGTGTGTTTGTCAGCATGCGTGTGAGGTCCTGCATTAATGCTTTCCTCAAACTCCGTCTCATCTCTGACTGGTTAGTGGTCTCTAATACATACAGCCTGTGTGCCAATCACAACTTGACAACATGTGCTGGACATGTGGTGTGCTGCTCTCAGTAAAAAAATAATAATAATCATGAAAAAAGAAGAAGAAGAAAAAAAAAAAAAAAGACCTCGCACTCGGACAGGGGATTTACACGCTCATCTCTGTGAACACTGCTAAAGAGCAGATGTAATGCACATATGTGAACTTGCACTCGCTCAGTCATAAACACATGAAAACACCCGGCAGATGAAGGTGAAATCTCCTCCCTCTGCCTAAATGGGAACCACGTGCTAGCTGCAGGTTCAGAAAGACATAGCAAAGTGAGTCTTCCAGTCATCATGTGGGATGATCCACGCTTTCCTGAGACAGTGGAGAGAAAAAATCTGCTCACCACTCATCAGATCTTTGATTTTAGCCCCCAAACCGGTTAGAAATGACATGAACAGAGCAGCAAATTTGTTCCCGCTGTCACTTGCGTTAGCCAGGCCAAGGCTGAGTCAGTCGAAGGTGCTATGAAATGGCAGGGAATCCTTTTCCCCGAGCCAACACAGGCCTGGCAGCTGCAACTGCAGAGGTTCCCTAACACCACAACACCAACACATCAGGCTAATGTGTTTCCCCTGAACAATCAGACCACAAACGCTCTCCAGGGAAACGTTACAGCATCAGTTTGCTGTTAAATGTGCACACGCCACAAGCTCCAGGCGATTCTCTCTGCAAAACAACAAATAAACACCCCACCTCGCGGTGCAAAAGATGCAATCTTTGTTTTCAACAGGTAACATGTATATATCTTATATATAAATATATATTATATTTTATATATATATTGTATATCACGTCTTTAATGTGCATTGTATATAGTATTTTGCTCGTTTTGCTTGTTCTTTAGATTTTTTTTAACTCGTAGTGGATTTTAGTTATATTTTTATTTTTATTATTATTATTTACTACCTATTTGCACTATCTACTTTGTTTGCACCTTTCATTACTATTTGCACCCTCCTTGTTGTTTCTGAGAGCCTATGTAGTGAATTTCTCCACTGTGAGATAAATAGTCTTATCTTATCTTATCTTATCTCTGTAATCCACTGAGGTAAACTTCCCCATTTTCATATAAAATGTTGATACTTGATGCGTTTCATGACTGAAGTATTATCCAAACAGACGGAAAATTCCTGCTTCCATTGTCATTCACAGCAATGCTGGAGAGTTTCCTGTGTTTTTCCTCCAGGAAAATGTAGACCAGACTAAACAAAACAAAGAAACATCATTGTGGAGCAGAAATTCAAGCTGGACAAGAAAACACATCAAAATAAGGAGCTTTTCATATACTACACAGGTTTTTTAATATGCTGAAGCATACCATTAGAAGCTCTGTTCTGAGTTTAGTCCATCAATATGATGGAGACAATTCACATAAATCTGTGGTTTATCACCCAACACCAGGACACGCCTAGCACACGGCTTCAACAAGTGACAGCAAATGGCCTCACAGGTGAAGCGGATGAGCAACTGTTTCATTTATCCAGAGAAGGACACTAAGAGTCAGATTTCAGCTTGTTCATCATGAATGTTTAAAGCACTTTGAATTATCTGTACATGAAATGTTCGACACAAATAACCTCGCTTTGCCGTTCCACCAGCAGCAGCCTGAAGCGTTGATCCTGACGGCAGGATGGATCCATGTTGTTTCCAGCAGATTCTGATCCTACCATGTGAATGTGGAGCTGAACTGGAGACTCATCAGACCAGCAACGTTTCTCCATCTTCTATTGTCCAGTTCTGGTGAGTCTGTGTGAATTGTAGCCTCAGTTTCCTGTTCTTACTGACAGGAGGGAACCCGCTGGGGTCTTCTGCTGCTGGAGACCATCTGCTTCCAGGCTGGACGGGTTTTCTCAGTCAAAGACAATATCTTGGTTTGAACCACTGGTTATTGTCTTTCTTTCATCTCCAACCAGTCTGTCCATTCTCCTCTGACATCAACAACTGGATATTTTCTCCATTTCAGACCTTCTCTGGAAACTCTCAAGATGTTTTTTTTTTTTTTTTTATTAAAATCCCCATAAATACTCAGACCAACAACCATGCTACATTGCCAAATCCCTGTTAACAAGCGATCTAACCAGTGACAGTTTAACTATGGAGTAAAAAACCAGTGCTCTGAACAAAAAAAGGGACTCACGTTCATCGAGAAAAACAAGAGAAGCCACAAATGTTTGGAGACTTTCTTTTAATTATCGAATTATGACCATTTCCTGACTGTGTTTAACCCGAACTGTTTCTCCCATATTCCTGGTTGACGCGAGTCGCTAATCATTGTTCACTTTTTGTCCTGAACAAATCTATCAGAGTGAAAGAAAAGGCCTGAGATGACGATGGATGCAGAGATGGATAAAGAAGGAATTAAAGCACAAAGAACTATGATAAGAACTTAACCAGCTGGTTAAGCTGGCACAGACCGGCCGATGCGTCTTCATTTAGCAATTTGTCTTCCCATCACATATCTATTGATTTCACTGCTGTTTTATTTAAATGTTCTGGAACAACTTTAATTCCCTTCATATCGAGTGGCCTGTTATTTGCATTTTCTAATGGGAAATCAAACCAAAAACCACTGCAGAGTGGGTGTCCAACATCATCCCTCCATCATCTGTAGCTCTCAGTTCACCATAAAGTCCAACAGCAGTTGGGCGATGTGGAAGTCACACAACATCAGGCTTTCTTTTGCAGCTCATTGCGAGCTCCACATTCCTTTGATGGCTACATCCTTCTGAACATCGCATCATGACTCTAGAAAATGCTCCTCGCTGCTGCCAAACTTTCACTTTCCAGCAGAGCGAATCAAATGTATCATTAATCAATCAACAACGCAGCGCAGTGCCATCATTAGCATCCTTTATTTGCAAACAGAGGTTTGTTTGCAGGACTTCCAGCTGACGACACTGTACTGTAGCTGGAAGTGTCTCTTCCTTACCCCCACTGCGGTTTATTTAGGAGTCATTAGCGCTACTTTTACCATCCAAGGGCTTTAGATGTTAAAGCCAATTCAAAATGTCTGCATTTGTTTGCCCATAAAGCCATTTTAACCTGTCAGACCAGAACTTCCCCAGATGTTTGTCAGCTAAGTGACTGAGCACCACCAGATCCAACCTTCCATTCATAAAACCAACACGCCAAAGTCAAATGAGAAGGAAGACACGCTTTTTTGAGGAGTTTTTACAGAATCTCTGCGACACCTGTACAACGTACCCCAGACTGGTTTGCATGCCTGCTTATTGGAAGCGAACACTGCAGTCTGATTTATGGAAACCATACATCTGGTCTTTAAGAGGAAAGGCCAATGTAGGAGCCATGTTTCTTTTAAAGTTCCCCATCCACCAGGGGGTGGTATCACGTATCGGGTCGGTTACTTAAGGGTCATGATTTTAGCTGCACGGGTGTTGTTAATGAGGGAAGCAAACAGTTTTTCCACTGTACGTTCAGCGGACTCGTGTTTTTTGACACCGTTGCGTGATTCTGTTATGCTTTTTGATCTAAAAACCAATGAACAACAGAAAGATCTCACGACAACAAAGAGGAGTGATCACTGCTGAGGAAGTACATGTAGTAAGCTAATTAAGCCATTGACAACTGGTAGCGTTAAACGCAACAGCCATGTTTCTCTTGTGTCCAGCAGAGATTTGGATAAGAGTTTGATGACAAGCTCTGTCCATGTGTGTCAGGTGTGTAGCAGCAGGGAAACACTTGCAGGACCGTAGCTCTCGAGGACTGGAGTTGGCCACCACCAGAAAAGCCGATTTAAGCTGAATATATAAGCAGCTACATTTACTTTACATAAGATGCACAAGTGTGAAAGAAGACTTTTTACAGCAGACAGTTCATGTCATGGCTTCAGTATTTCACCAGCAGTCATATTCAATTCAGGAAAAACAACACGTAGAGCTGACAAATGAGACTGCTTCCAACTTCTGCTTCAAAAGGAGGCTAGACACTGTCTGTTGTCTGACATGGATCGACGTCACTGATCCAGGCCACAAAATGAGGATTATCAACACTAATAAAGTCTAATAAAGGTTGATCTTTCTTGCTGCTAATCTGCTAATATTGGGCAAGAAATACAGAAAAAAGGAAAACGATGATGATATATTTCACTAAATTGTTTTTGTTGTTTTGCTTTGATTCAGAAGTGAAGTGGAAATTCTGCTGTTCGCAATTAGATAATTTTGTACCACAAAAGCAAGAAGTGAAATTTGGATAATTGCTCTGCTTACTCATTTCTACATTTCAGTCCAATCCGATCCAGTCAGGACTGAGAGAGAAGGAACTGAGGGCTTTGGGTTCATTTTTTAACCTCTCTCAAAAAAAGAAAAGGGTCATCTTCCTTGCTGACCTCATCCAGAATCATTTCCCAAAAAGGAAATGACTGCAACCTTCACTGCACTTCGGTCATGAGCTGGACTCGAGCAGCCCAACTACAAAGAGCTTAATCTATTTATAGGAAAACACTGCTACAGTACAGTGATTGGGGGGGCTCGGCAAGACAGAAAGACAGTCGGACGCCAAGGTTACGCACCAACTGTCAAGATCAACAGTGAGATTTCCCATTTTCCTCCCTCATAACTACAATCCGTTCCTCTTACGTGTCAGAAAACGCAAAACCTTTCTGTTATGTTTGAAAGTGTTGATTTAGATATTTTAACACAAGTATGAAATGCAGACCTATGATGCAACATGAGGTAACAATCCAAGCCACATCCAACAAGTTGAAAGGAGTTAACAGCTGAGTATTTCTTATTTGTAAATGGCAGAAAAGCCAAAAGTCCTCATCTGAAGACAAACAGCACCATAACGAGGGACAGGGACAGAGCAGGGGGGGAAGGCTGAAGCTTTCCAAGACGTACAGGAAATGTGAATGATCCTCTTTAAAGACGAACCGCGTGGAAACTTTAAGAAAAGCACACTTTCAGTTAAAAATCACCATTTTTTGGCTTTATAACTGAGCAAATATCACTTTAGTAAAAAATGACAGAATTGATGTTTAAGGGCAGGAGTCTACAACCCAGTGGCTCTTTGGACCTTCCACAATGGATCTTGAAGAACCAACTATATTGGTGTGGTTGGTCCATAAAACTCAGTAGATTGGCGGTCCAGCTAACACGGGACAGCCCGGTTCATTTCCTATTCCTCGTTTACATGACTTCTCTTCTTTTTGACTGGAAGTCAAACACGCAACAACTCTAAGACTTTATTCTTTTCCTGGTAAAGACGATTTTCTACAGAGATTTTCATGGACATCCAAGCTTTTCGACCTTCTTAGGTAGTCACGAGCAAGACTGAATAAATTACAAAAATGGTCGAATTTTTCTTTTTTTTTATGGAATAATTATCCTAAATTACCACAACATGACACTAAAGTACATAGTTTTTACATCTATTTTTCTTGTCGTTAGGTTGGAAACTATCAGCTTTGTTTGTTTGACATCATTTTCCACAAATATGTAAATCTCAGAGGAAAAAATGGATCTATTCCTTTTTTTGACAAAAGTTTTATGTCTTTCTTTAGTTTAAAACCTTGAAAATAGAAATAAAATTCTTGTTCTTCACAAGTAAAAGTACGTCTCTAATTGTAGATATTTAACAAAACGTATAAGTTGAACTTAAAGCAGTAAACAAGTTTTATTTAGCTGGGCTGAGGGCAAAAACGGCTCTTTGGACTGTTAAAGTTGCAGCTCATTGTTTTGGGGCAACTTGTTGGAGGTGTGCAGTTCAGGTAAAAACATGGCAATGATATGTAAGAAACTTAGCATGAAGCATTCATCGTTGTCTTCCTCCATTGTTTTGCCATCCCTGTGCAGAGGTTTCATCACTGGCAGCTGTTTTAAATTCTCTTTATAAATAGACTGGAACTGGCAGCCCAGTGATGATCATCTGTGTGATTGGCTCGTTTCTACTTTCTCTTTAAAATAAAATATGACCTGAAGGAAAAACATTTTTTTAAGACTTGGAAAAAATTAAGCCAAGAAGTAAATCCAGGAAAAATGTGAATATTGTGAAGACTATAAATAAGCCCATTTTAGAGCAATAAATCCTTTTTTTTTTTTTTACCTGGATTTTAAAACATTTTTAAACAAACTTAAATGAATAAGTTCAGGCTGCTGGTGGTGTGAAGGCGTGAAGAATATTTTCTTTGCAATCTTAGTACCAGAATGACCTGGTTTAACCTTCACAGCCTACCTGAGTATTGCTGCTGACCTTGTCCATTAATTATTGAGCACAGTGTAGTATCTTCTGATGGAAACTTCCAGCAGGATGATGCATCATGTCACAAAGCTCACATCATCTCCACCATGACGATGAGTTCACTGTCCTCCAACGGCCTCCACAGTCACCAGATCTACATCCAACAGAGCAGCTTTGGTATGTGGTGGAACGGGAGATTCTCATCATGATGAGGTGGAACGGGAGATTCTCATGGTGATGAGGTGGAACGGGAGATTCTCATCATGATGAGGTGGAACGGGAGATTCTCATCATGATGAGGTGGAACGGGAGATTCTCATCATGATGAGGTGGAACAGGAGATTCTCATGGTGATGAGGTGGAACGGGAGATTCTCATCATGATGAGGTGGAACGGGGGATTCTCATGGTGATGAGGTGGAACGGGAGATTCTCATCATGATGAGGTGGAACCGGAGATTCTCATGGTGATGAGGTGGAACCGGAGATTCTCATGGTGATGAGGTGGAACGGGAGATTCTCATGGTGATGAGGTGGAACGGGAGATTCTCATCATGATGAGGTGGAACGGGAGATTCTCATCACGATGAGGTGGAACGGGAGATTCTCATGGTGATGAGGTGGAACGGGAGATTCTCATCATGATGAGGTGGAACGGGGGATTCTCATGGTGATGAGGTGGAACGGGAGATTCTCATCATGATGAGGTGGAACGGGGGATTCTCATCATGATGAGGTGGAATGGGACATTCTCATGGTGATGAGGTGGAACGGGAGATTCTCATGGTGATGAGGTGGAACGGGAGATTCTCATCATGATGAGGTGGAATGGGAGATTCTCATCATGATGAGGTGGAACGGGAGATTCTCATCATGATGAGGTGGTACGGGAGATTCTCATCATGATGAGGTGGAACGGGAGATTCTCATCATGATGAGGTGGAACGGGAGATTCTCATGGTGATGAGGTGGAACGGGAGATTCTCATCATGATGAGGTGGAACGGGGGATTCTCATCATGATGAGGTGGAATGGGAGATTCTCATCATGATGAGGTGGAACGGGAGATTCTCATCATGATGAGGTGGAACGGGAGATTCTCATGGTGATGAGGTGGAACGGGAGATTCTCATCATGATGAGGTGGAACGGGAGATTCTCATGGTGATGAGGTGGAACGGGAGATTCTCATGGTGATGAGGTGGAACGGGAGATTCTCATCATGATGAGGTGGAACGGGAGATTCTCATCATGATGAGGTGGAACGGGAGATTCTCATGGTGATGAGGTGGAACGGGAGATTCTCATGGTGATGAGGTGGAACGGGAGATTCTCATGGTGATGAGGTGGAACGGGAGATTCTCATGGTGATGAGGTGGAACGGGAGATTCTCATGGTGATGAGGTGGAACGGGAGATTCCCATGGTGATGAGGTGGAACGGGAGATTCTCATGGTGATGAGGTGGAACGGGAGATTCTCATCATGATGAGGTGGAACGGGAGATTCTCATCACGATGAGGTGGAACGGGAGATTCTCATGGTGATGAGGTGGAACGGGAGATTCTCATGGTGATGAGGTGGAACGGGAGATTCTCATCGTGATGAGGTGGAACGGGGGATTCTCATGGTGATGAGGTGGAACGGGAGATTCTCATCATGATGAGGTGGAACGGGAGATTCTCATGGAGATGAGGTGGAACGGGAGATTCTCATCACGATGAGGTGGAACGGGAGATTCTCATGGTGATGAGGTGGAACGGGAGATTCTCATCATGATGAGGTGGAACGGGGGATTCTCATGGTGATGAGGTGGAACGGGAGATTCTCATCATGATGAGGTGGAACGGGGGATTCTCATCATGATGAGGTGGAATGGGACATTCTCATGGTGATGAGGTGGAACGGGAGATTCTCATGGTGATGAGGTGGAACGGGAGATTCTCATCATGATGAGGTGGAATGGGAGATTCTCATCATGATGAGGTGGAACGGGAGATTCTCATCATGATGAGGTGGTACGGGAGATTCTCATCATGATGAGGTGGAACGGGAGATTCTCATCATGATGAGGTGGAACGGGAGATTCTCATGGTGATGAGGTGGAACGGGACATTCTCATCATGATGAGGTGGAACGGGGGATTCTCATCATGATGAGGTGGAATGGGAGATTCTCATCATGATGAGGTGGAACGGGAGATTCTCATGGTGATGAGGTGGAACGGGAGATTCTCATGGTGATGAGGTGGAACGGGAGATTCTCATCATGATGAGGTGGAACGGGAGATTCTCATGGTGATGAGGTGGAACGGGAGATTCTCATGGTGATGAGGTGGAACGGGAGATTCTCATCATGATGAGGTGGAACGGGAGATTCTCATCATGATGAGGTGGAACGGGAGATTCTCATGGTGATGAGGTGGAACGGGAGATTCTCATGGTGATGAGGTGGAACGGGAGATTCTCATCATGATGAGGTGGAACGGGAGATTCTCATGGTGATGAGGTGGAACGGGAGATTCTCATGGTGATGAGGTGGAACGGGAGATTCTCATCATGATGAGGTGGAACGGGAGATTCTCATCATGATGAGGTGGAACGGGAGATTCTCATGG
This sequence comes from Telmatherina bonti, assembly GCF_933228915.1. Lineage (NCBI taxonomy): Eukaryota > Metazoa > Chordata > Actinopteri > Atheriniformes > Telmatherinidae > Telmatherina > Telmatherina bonti. The sequence goes on along the minus strand of NC_136621.1, from coordinate 38,270,212 downwards.
TGATGAGGTGGAACGGGAGATTCTCATGGTGATGAGGTGGAACGGGAGATTCTCATGGTGATGAGGTGGAACGGGAGATTCTCATGGTGATGAGGTGGAACGGGAGATTCTCATGGTGATGAGGTGGAACGGGAGATTCCCATGGTGATGAGGTGGAACGGGAGATTCTCATGGTGATGAGGTGGAACGGGAGATTCTCATCATGATGAGGTGGAACGGGAGATTCTCATCACGATGAGGTGGAACGGGAGATTCTCATGGTGATGAGGTGGAACGGGAGATTCTCATGGTGATGAGGTGGAACGGGAGATTCTCATCGTGATGAGGTGGAACGGGGGATTCTCATGGTGATGAGGTGGAACGGGAGATTCTCATCATGATGAGGTGGAACGGGGGATTCTCATCATGATGAGGTGGAATGGGAGATTCTCATGGTGATGAGGTGGAACGGGAGATTCTCATGGTGATGAGGTGGAACGGGAGATTCTCATCATGATGAGGTGGAACGGGAGATTCTCATCATGATGAGGTGGAACGGGAGATTCTCATCATGATGAGGTGGTACGGGAGATTCCCATCATGATGAGGTGGAACGGGAGATTCTCATCATGATGAGGTGGAACGGGAGATTCTCATGGTGATGAGGTGGAACGGGAGATTCTCATGGTGATGAGGTGGAACGGGAGATTCTCATGGTGATGAGGTGGAACGGGAGATTCTCATCATGATGAGGTGGAACGGGAGATTCTCATCATGATGAGGTGGAACGGGAGATTTTCATGGTGATGAGGTGGAACGGGAGATTCTCATCATGATGAGGTGGAACGGGAGATTCTCATGGTGATGAGGTGGAACGGGAGATTCTCATCATGATGAGGTGGAACGGGAGATTCTCATGGTGATGAGGTGGAACAGGAGATTCTCATCATGATGAGGTGGAACGGGAGATTCTCATCATGATGAGGTGGTACGGACAGATTCTCATCATGATGAGGTGGAACGGGAGATTCTCATGGTGATGAGGTGGAACGGGAGATTCTCATCATGATGAGGTGGAACGGGAGATTCTCATCATGATGAGATGGAACGGGAGATTTTCATGGTGATGAGGTGGAACAGGAGATTCTCATCATGATGAGGTGGAACGGGAGATTCTCATGGTGATGAGGTGGAACGGGAGATTCTCATCATGATGAGGTGGTACGGACAGATTCTCATCATGATGAGGTGTAATGGGAGATTCTCATGGTGATGTGGTGGAACAGGAGATTCTCATCATGATGAGGTGGTACGGACAGATTCTCATCATGATGAGGTGTAATGGGAGATTCTCATGGTGATGTGGTGGAACAGGAGATTCTCATCATGATGAGGTGGTACGGACAGATTCTCATCATGATGAGGTGGAACGGGAGATTTTCATGGTGATGAGGTGGAACGGGAGATTCTCATCATGATGAGGTGGAACGGGAGATTCTCATCATGATGAGGTGGAACGGGAGATTTTCATGGTGATGAGGTGGAACGGGAGATTCTCATGGTGATGAGGTGGAACAGGAGATTCTCATCATGATGAGGTGGAACGGGAGATTCTCATCATGATGAGGTGGAACGGGAGATTCTCATGGTGATGAGGTGGAACAGGAGATTCTCATGGTGATGAGGTGGAACAGGAGATTCTCATCATGATGAGGTGGTACGGACAGATTCTCATCATGATGAGGTGTAATGGGAGATTCTCATGGTGATGTGGTGGAATGGGAGATTCTCATCATGATGAGGTGTAATGGGAGATTCTCATGGTGATGTGGTGGAACAGGAGATTCTCATCATGATGAGGTGGTACGGACAGATTCTCATCATGATGAGGTGTAATGGGAGATTCTCATGGTGATGTGGTGGAACAGGAGATTCTCAACATGATGAGGTGTAATGGGAGATTCTCATGGTGATGTGGTGGAACGGGAGATTCTCATCATGATGAGGTGGTATGGACAGATTCTCATCGTGGATCTGTAGCAACTGTGTGATGGTTCATGTCAATATGAAGCCAAAGTTTTGAGAAATGTGTCCAACACCTTGCTGAATGAATGACAACAAGAATTCAAGCAGTGAATTCAGAGGTCCATCCCAGTACTAGCAAGTTGGACCTAACAAAGGTCCTCCCGTATGTGTCCAATCAGGTAAAGGAAATGCATGTTGTTCAAATGACTTTACATCCCATAAAATTGACTTATCTAAATGTTTTCCATGACAACAAACAGAGGGGATTCTACGTTTCTGCCATTATGACGGGGAATACAGAAGGTCGAAGCGAAAAGGTTGTAAAATAAAACATAGCAACCAAAATACCAACAAAGCAAATTCAAACATGAAGATGCAGCAAAGCGGTGACTAAGAATCAACCTGGTGTAAATATGAACCAAAAGCTTTTGTGAATTGTGAATAGAGGATTGTTTGAAACTATTTTCCCCGCCGTTTCCAACCGACATCAACTAAACACATACGTTTTTTTTCCAACATGAGGGAAGGTCTTACATTAACTCTGGACATGTTATGTACAAACGCTCAGATGGGATATTACAGGATGGTGCAACGTCTTTCACTCCTGGCTGATAGGTGGTCGTTAAAGCAGAAACAGACAGTAAGACATGACTCAAGACAAACAGCTGGAGAGACGTCTGAGGAATATCTCTGACATTAGATTCAACTAGGAGAAATATTAAGTTTACTCCTTTCTGCTTCTGTGTGTGAGATGAAGCGTGGTACTCATGGTGTCACTCATCCTCAGCTGAATCAGTAGGAGTCATACTGTCAGCACTCTTCCTTTAATGACATGCAGCTACGGTAACGCCGCTGCTGGAGACTAACGCACGATCTGGGCTCAGAGGTAGCAGTGAGGTAGCGTATGTCATCTCAGTAAGGCAACACTGCCAGGTCTGGGCCGATCCACCGCAGAAGCCTTCCGGGAGCGATGCATTAAAGTATCTAATAGTTCACTGGTTGATAAATGATCATCTTCAAGTCTTTTGTCTAAAAGCAGCTGTAGGCAACACACTCCGTTGTGGGTGGCACATTGTGCTTGTGATGGAAGCTATTTAGGGATGAAGCAGCGCCGTTATGCCAGGAATAACTCGAAAGCACCATTAGCTCTGAGCAGATCCAATTCCAGGGCAACAAACTCATTTGTTTTTCTGGAGTTTTGAAAGTGAGGTCACGTTTCTCTGTGGGGGTTTATGACACGGTCCTGATCCGACTGTTAGGTCAGTCTCGGGTGTGTGTCGATGTGTGCTTGGTAGGAGGGTGGACCGCAGAACACAGTATGTGGATTGTTTTCACACTGCCGCATGGGATGTTTCTGGACTTTGTTGTGTCAAATGTGTGCAGATGCTGCAGCACATTAAACGTTTACCGTTCTGTTCATCCAGCTCGTTGCCAATCTCCTGGCCCATTATCTTCTGTCGGCTGATGACGGCTGCTAGCGCATCCAGGCCTGCATCCTGGGCTGAAAAGAAGGCGGGAAGAACATGAAATGACAGAGACAAAAATCAAAGAGGTTTAAGGGGGAAAAAAAAGAGAAAAACAAAGCAGCTACTTGAGGTTTCAAAGTCTGACATACTGCCAACCAAGTTCACCACAAGTCTCACTCTGCTCCACCAGGAATCCCACAGAGTGGCTGAACAGGATACTCTCATCCCAAACTGACTAATAGTGAAGCCACAACGGAGACACATTGCAGTGTGTAAATGTCATTTATAAGTCTTGAAAAGGAAATTAAGAATAATCCACACGTACGTTCTCATCAGACAAAGTCGACAATTCACTCTACAGGAGGCTTCTTCTAAATGTAGGGAAATAATGTAAATGTCTGGATAATTAGCATTGTTAGAATATGTATTATTTCATGTACACTCTGGAAACATGTTTTATGAAGTATTCTTAACTAAACCTATTAACTGTTCTATTTTCTGTTCTTTTAATTTTTCTGCATGTTTGAGAACAACAGATAGAAATTAGCTTTAATGTTAACGTTTTAATTTTTCTGTAACATTCATTAACATACAGTGTCCCTAATCTAAAAATTAAAATAAAATAAAAAAAATCACATTTGAAAATGAATTAAAAAAATGAAAATAAAAACAAAAAAAGAAAAAATAAATTAAATCACAGCTTTTGATTGAATTGAATTGAATTATCGAGCCAAATAACACTTTTATTCATATATTAACCATCCAGGTTATAACTTAAATCCTGAACATGCCGCGCTGCATTTTAACTGACTCAACATATGAAGGAAAACTGTGTCTAAATGCCCTGAATGGTTTTTTTTTTGCAGATTTTGGACTGGAAAAACAAACACAATCACATTGATAAAACCATTTTTTTTTCATCACTTTTCTGAAGTGATGACGTTGTCAACTGAGGCCCATGCTGCCGGGGAAACTCCAATGAAGCACTGAGCACCTCCCTTCGCTCCCGTGTACCAACATGTCATTATTGCAGCTGTTATGAGCAGCTGTCACAGAGGAGGTGCGCTGGGATCGTTCTTTGTGCGATTATGAGCTTCCTTTTCCACCACAGGTGTTTCGCTCACCTGACTGTTTATTCCTAAAGAGAACTGCTGTATGTTGGACAGGTGTGGAAATATAAACGTCATTGCATTTTGTAGTTCTGGTGTTTCTGTGTGTTTTTCTGTCCTGCCCTCTGAACGCCACCTTGCTGAAGAAGCATTTTTGTCTCGCCTGCCGTCCTGTGACCAAAGACTTGATAGGACCTGCTGGTTTCCTCGACTAGGCTACCTGCACGTGCAAAATACTGGGCTGAACTAGAAAAAAAGGAATGACAGAACTGCATTTAAATGCATCTTATTGGACTTTAATCAAACCTTTTTGCTGTAAAATGGAACTGACACTACATAAATTAATTGTGATGAACTGAAAACAAACATTCATTTACGTAACACCAGTGTGTATAATTACCGTCGATAATTCTTTGTTGCTGCTGTTTAATCTCCCCAAAGGTGAGCCCCCTGGTCTCCTCTGATTCGTTGATCAGCCAAGGGTTAACTGCACCACTTCCACTGGCTGCTGCCCCTCCAGCCATCAGTGACGACCTGTGGTTCATAATTATAAATGTTACATATTTATAATCGGGGTGAGAAAATTGAATTGAAAAATCAGAAAATTTTTTTTTTACAATTTTAAAATAGATTTTTTTTGTTAATTTTTTTTTTTTTTTTTTAATAAATAAAATTAATGCATTATAAAAATTTCTGTCATTTTTATTGTTTTTATTGATCTTTTTACGTGTCTTCTTGGGCATTATAGCAGCAGAATGATGCTCTGGCTACTATGTTGTTTTTTTCTCACTGAAATGAAGAAAAATGATGAGCAAAAAAAAAGTTTTTTACTTTTTTTTTTTTTTTAATCAACAAAAATCAGCAATATTGAAGAACCGTGAGAATCGCAATTTAAATCGAATCGGCACCCAAAAAAATCGGAATTGAATCGAATCGGGACAAAATCATATCGTCACAGGCCTAATTTATAATGCTTACATTTGGCTGCTTATAAGCAGAGACTAAGCAGCAACTAAAACACACACACACTGTGGAAACGTGCTTGTTTGGTCTGTTTAAGGACATCACCATTAGATCATGTTTCAGATGACGGCAATCTATTTTTCTTCACTTCACTTCTAAGACTCTCTGAGTGGACGTGTGGAGCAGTTTTATTTTGTTTACTTAATAAGTATCTGTAGCAAATGACAGTGAAGTAAACATGGTTTATGAAAGCAAAGAAAGCAGGTAAGGTGAAATTAACCTCCTTGTACTGACAGCACAGTCTGTCCAATAGCAGTACGTATAAACCAGTCCAGATCTCCTTCCCTGCAACCTTTAGATGCATCATTTTTCCAACACACCTGAGTCAAGGCGGCTGAAAGCCCTTATTTGCATGTCATTAAGGCCTGGAAACGACACGTTCAGGTGAGTCGGAGAAGGTTTCTTCTCGTAGAAGAGAAGTACTGCATGATTGGTCGGGCATTGGAGGTGGGCGTGGTTAACACGTAATAGCATGAAGTGAAAAGTTGTCGCTTCTGCAGGCTGAACGGACAGTTTTAATGACCAGCCGATGGAGGTGGTCAGGAAGTATGAAAATGTATCCAGCAACATGGATTTTACATCACCTGCACCCATTTACAGACAGAAAACACCCGGCTCAGCTTGTGTCAGTGACACGATCAATACACCTGCTTGGACTGGAGCATGATGTACAACTGCTGGACCAGCAGGGCAGTCGCTGCTGACAAAAACAGACATCAGATGGCTTTCTGTTTCATTGTTCTAGCATCTTAAAACTGGGTTCTTGTTTCAGACATGGCTTTCTTGTGGCGACAAGCTCAGCGTTTCTGGTTTTAATCACGCCTGCTGAGGACGGTTAAAGTGTCCTGAACCACATCAAAGCTTAAGTATCGTAGATTTTATGAAGTAAGTTACACATATGTGCTGTTTGAATAATTTGAATAAATCCAGGCATGCTGAGGTGGATACCATGAGGAACAGCAGGTGAGAAGAGTCCTCCAGTATAATCTCTCTAGCATGTATGATTGTTGTGAAGCTGCAGACCAAACCTGCACTTCCTCCTCGCTCGCCCTCATTGTGTGAAGATCCAATTAAGCAGTCAGTGGGGAGCTCCGAGAATCAGTCAGGCACATCTCTGAGCAGCCACAAAGCTGTCACCACTGATGCCTGAGCATCCAGGGCCTGACTGAGTGACTCGGACAGGCGAGATTTAACTAATTACAACAATTTCCTATGCAATCAGATACGAAAGGAAAGGTTACAGAGTAATGGAGTAAAGGTTGGTGCAAGGGGCAAGAGGGTGAACTAAGCCCTCCGATGTAGGCGCCACAGCTTTCTTTTGCACTGTCTGAAATGGAGATGCTGAGAATTCATTGTTTTCAGGATAAATGAAAGTCCCCTCAGCAACCTTCATGCCACCCCTTCCACCCAAAGTTCTAACCAGAAAAAAGAAAGAAAAAGAAAAAGTGGCTTAGATCATCCAAGCATGGCCAATCCGTCCCCTCCCACATTCTGTCCTCCACGGACCACACAGCAGGAACGGGTCCAACGCCTACCCTCAAGTCCAAATTAGCCACCACGTATCGCTGTTAAACACAGGTCTCACTGAGCAAACTAAAAACCGCACGGCCACATGATTCCCGTATGCCAAGCTAATTTATTAGCGACTGTCGCTTGAGATTTTTTTTCTTCTTTTTACGGCGACTTTTATGCGATTGGGTGTGTGGTCTGTAAAAAAAAAAAAAAAAAAAAAAGAGATGAAAGGCGGTGCAAAGCACCACTAAGTAGATCAATCCCAAAACCAAAGTTAGAGGGGGATATGAGAGAAAGACCCTTGCGTATCAAGCCATCAGGCACATTTAAATCCTTCTTCTGTGGTCTTTTCATTTGATTTCAAATCATATCGATAAACACAACGACATTCTCTGCTGCACATGTTTTCCAGTCCATGCTTGTAGCTTCACCAGCTTAAGGAGGCAAGAAGTAATGACGTGACATCGTTTCCTCTTCCTATAAAAACAAAAATCACCTGTACTGAGGTAGCCTAACAGTAACGTCAACCTAGACCTGGGTGATTAATCGGATTTTAATCGCAGTACGATCTGGGTTTTCATCGATCATAAAAATAAAAGTGTGTGATTATTTTTCTCTCTGCAGTTTCCTCTCCTGCTGTCTTCAGCTGCTAATCGAGCGTCTCTGGCGTTGCAGCGCTGTGCTGTAAACTCCTCCCACAGCCGCTTTGCTTTCATTCAGACACTGTTGCCAACTTGAAGACTTTCTCACTAAATCTGGAGACTTTTTTTGTTAAAAGCGACAAATCTAGCAGCTTTTACTGGAGTTATTAGAGACTTTTCTGGTGTTTAGGCGACTGACTTGAAGGCACATATTGTTCTGCAGTTACTGTAAGGAAGGAGCAGCGGGAGCCTCTCCCGTCCTAAAGCACTCCCAGGCGGCCAGTCTCAGTCGGCTCCGGCTGCAGGTCCATGTAGAATAACTGCAGTAGGTTGTGGAAGTTCACCTAAACATAGTTTATACCATTGTCAGTGACAACTGGCTGCATTATTTTCCTATACATAGTTCGGCCAGTTAAACACTGTAATATCCCTCCGTTAGGGGGCGTTACCATAGCAACGTGTTAACCAGCTGGTTCAGATCAGCCGTCTTTTAACAGGTGAACGAGAGAAACGCGCTGCAGCCTGACAGCGGTTGTTTGGTATAAAACGTACATCCAGGCCAACGTAAAATAGTTCCTATATAAGCGGTAAAAGCGGATTAAACAACTCGGAACCGTCCATTAGACGGTTATAATGTACAACACGGAGTCTAGAACACCACGACGCGCAGCGTTGTTTATAAATACTGGATAATTGTGTTAAATAATCAAGATCTCAATTTCAGTCAAAATAAGCGTGATAATAATTTTGTCATAATCGAGCAGCCCTACAACAACCTGCTACTTTAAATTATCAGACGACAATTTGCTTTGTTTGTCTCAACTACCTCCAGAGTAAATCCTAACTTATTCAAATAAAAATCTCATTTCTTCCAACCTGATTCACCAAGACACACTCAGAAAAGCGTGGCTTTTAAGGAGGTGCCAGATGTGTGATCAACAGCCCAAAGCAAGCGAATCTAATGAAAAAAATTAGCCATGAATCTGTCAAAATGGCGGATGTACAGACTTCCTAAATGATGGCGCGGGGAGAGGTCACAGCACACGGGGTCATACTGGATGTACCAAGACGTCCACAGAAAGTTAGTGACCGGTAACGTCTCATCAAAGCAGAAAACAGAGTCTGCGACCCCTCCGGTCAGGAACATAGACACAGAAACGAGGAGTCATTATTTTTAATTAGGCAGCCGTGGAGGTGAATATCATAAAGATCGTTCAGAAATGACAAAATGAAGGACGACATGTTCTAACCAGAACCCCCCCCCCGCTCCGTAAAGCATCACAAGGTGATGTTTGGTTTGGCTCTACAGACAGACAGAAACTGGGAAAAGAACTGCATCACAGTTTAATCTCAGTCATGTTCTCCTCTTTCTAAACGATGATCTGAAAATGATTCTTATCAGTTAGGATGAACTCATCTACCCAGATGATGATACCTGGTGGGTTCAGGCTCTGTGACATCTCCCTTGAAAGTGGCGTTGAGCTGCTTCTCTCTGGTGAGCAGGTCATCGATGAGATTCTGCCTCCTGTCAGCTTCTGACTGCATTCTGATAAAGCTGTGTTAAGTTTAAAACGTTACTTTAACAGCAGAGGACAAACAGCATTTCTGACACATTTCTTTTAGTTAAGGATGTGTGCTGAGGTTCTTTATCACAAAACTCTACCACCCTCTATGGGAACGGCAGTGTTAATGCAGATGGACACGAGACTGGAGCCCAGGCTGTAATCTCAGTCTCATGACTTGGAAGGCCTGATGCATCGCTAGAGGAGAGGATACATGCGCCGAGAGGAGGAGGTTCGCAACAAGCCCTCTTTGAGCTGGGCAATATTCTGCTTCAGCTTCTGGAGTGACGCCCGTAGTGTCATGTTTAACTGGGATAAAAAAAAAAAAAAAAGAAAGAGCACGTTGTTCAACACAGCGTCAATTTAGTTGTTCAGACACAGACAGTAAAACCTCACCTTCGCAGGGTTCCCCCCTGTTCTCTGCTGCTTGTTCCTTTCATGGATGTTTTCTGCTATTTCCTGTGCCAGTCGACAAGTGGCATCGTAATTCTGTAACCTGTGGATTAAATACATAGGAATGTCAAGTATGTGCTCATATTTATTCATACCCTTTCATTAAAGAAGGAAAAAAACAGCTGCTTGTGAAATAAGCTGAAATTGACTAAAGTAATAATAAATAAAAAATTTTATGAAAATCATTACATTATTTTCTAATTCTGGTTCAATAGAAATATTTTTTTTAAAAAGCAGACAAATAAGATAATTTATTACATATTACATCACTCATACACTAATATTTAGATGAACAATCCTTCAATGTTTCCGCTCCAGTCAGGTGTTTTCTGTTCCTCTCAGTCAGACTTCTGCACCTGTTGACAGGTATTTTGTCCCACTGTTCAACAGAAAAGTGCTCTAATTTGTCCAGGACACATTTATTTGTTTGGGTTTTTCTTTCTTTCTTTCTTCAACCCAATTAAATGAAAAAACAGTGTCTTATATTACTAAATTATATTTTTGCAAAAATTCAAAAAAAATATTGCTCCTTTTTAAGTCTCCGGTTATTTGAGTGACTGTTGTAAATCTTTTAATGAAAAGGAATGAATACATACGAACACAACTGTGTGTGTGTGTGTGTGTGTGTGTGTCCATAGATAGATAGATAGATAAAAACCTTCTACTGATTGATTTTATTTCAATCATGGCAACATCAACTTTGGACAACATTTAAGGTCTCAGGAAAGGATTGAAAAAAGGGAGTTTTTCAGTGGGTGTCAATGAAATCCTCCTGAAATGCTGTGAAGACTGTGGATATTTATTATTATCATGACCAAGCTGATTGCCATCGACGCAGTTACATCATTTACTACATGAAAACCCTGCAAAAACCTAATCAAAAGCTTAAACTCCAATTCATTCCTATTTAATCCAGAGTCCTGGTGTCGTTTTGCATTATTTGGAGCAAATTGTGTACAATAAGTATACATTTCTGAAAAAATTTGCATAACGAGCGTTACAAAATTCATCAAAAGGATAAACACTAAAAAAGCTCATTAGTGTAAACAATAAATCTAATAAAATGAAAAGTGACGCTGTTAAAAGTGCATGTTGATGCTAATCAGGAACTAGCTAACAACTTTAGCTTCCAGCAGCTATCGACGTATTAAAACTACATATTTTGACCTTCATGATACGTCAGTTGCAGTTTGTTCTATCATGCGGAGGTAAAAACCCACCAGGGATCCTGAGACATCGTGATAAAAGTTTTCTATGTGAAGAAACTCCACTTTGGGTTTGAGCCGCTCGGCAATAATCGCCAGCAAACCGTGTCTTGTTTGGGTGTGACGTCACTACGGTACCCGGTGAGGCCCAATAGACGCAAAAGCTGCGTTACTATGGCGACCGAAGGATTACCAACTTTTTTTCTTATTTAGGTTTCAGAAAGATAATTACATTATAGAACATGAATGAATTGTTAGATATATATATATATATATATATATATATATATATATATATATATATATATATATATATATATATATATATAGATATATTATATATATAAATATATAAATATATATATATATATATATATATATATATATAGATATATATATAGATATATTATATATATAAATATATAAATATATATATATATATATATATATATATATATTTATATATCTATAGATATATAGATATATATATATATATATATATATATATATATATATATATATAGAGAGAGAGAGAGAGAGAGAGAGAGAGAGAGAGAGAGAGAGATATTTATAATATAAAATATAAATATTATCGGCACTGTTTAGGCTTATTAACCTAAACAGTGTTTTGTAGTCCAGATTTGGACATCTATGTGTTTAATGTCATTGGAAGGTGCGTCGCTTTGGCATGCATCTCTTAATATTTATTTAGTCTTCACACAATAAGAACTAGATTACTTCAACCTTAAAAAAAAAAAATTCTTCCAAAGAAATAGAACAAACACTGCTTCATCTAGATCATTTTCCTTAAAGTATAAAAAGCAGGAGCTGTGATTAAGAAAATGGATGATATAGAAGTATTGAAGCCCATTTCCACCACTTGTAAACTGAAAATACTTGCAAGATTTTAGGTCATAATTATGAAATATAAATAAGATTTAAAGTCATAATAATGAGATACAAAGAATAACAACAGCTGGATGGAGGTTTGCGCTCTCTGAGTGTTTGGCACCAGAACAGGCAACAAAACGGAACCTGCAGGACACTTTTACTAAAGGAACTTGACAGTTTCTTGTATTCACACCAGGTTAGTCCAAGAGACTTGGCCAGATTGAGTGAGAATTTACAAAAAAAAAAAAAAAGCATCATGTTTGTGTTCATGCTTTTTTTCTTTGTCTCCTTCTTTTCTATATTTTTGTGCACACGAGTGTTTTACTGATAAAACACCAGGGTTGTCTTTCTTGTTAAGCCCTGTGGGACTTTTCATAAAGCTTTCACTTAAGTTCTTGCCATCACATGTCCAGTGCAGCAAGAGAGATTTTTCCACTGCTGGTTATATGATTCAGAGTGCAGTTGCTGTTCATACTGAAAGCAAACCAAACCGGAGCAGCTTGTTACCAGGCCTCTGCAGAGCTGGACGACACACAGGTGAGGAAATTCAGCCATCTGATTGAGGTGTGTTGGAGAAACCTGCAGGATAGTGGATCTCCAGGACTGGACTTGGACTTTCCTGCTTTTCAGAGGATCCACTGTGCAGATATAGTGAAGTGGACAGTCTCAGGTCCTACACCAGAGCCTGTAGTCAAAGACTATTTCTCAATCCAGGTCTTCAGGACCCACTACCCTGTACATTTTCCAGGTAACCCCTACTTAAACACACCTAACTCAAATCAATAACTTGTTATCAGGTTTTGTAGAACTTGACAAGCATTTGAGTTCATCTGCATCAGGTGTTGTGGAGTTATAAGAAATAAAACAGGCAGGACTGTGGTCCCCCAGGACCAGGGTTAGGAAACACTTGTCTAAGCATCGTCATCATCATCATCATCGTCAGTCTGCAGGGCTGGTTTTTAGAGGCTCAGTGCTGTAAGACTTCGGCCTGAATCAAACAATTAAATGGTCAAGCAGATAGACTGTGGAGCCTCAGCTTTAACCAGCCTCCCTGTCTGCCAAGCAGCGACAAAGAAGAGCTAAACCAGCCCTAAATGATGATTGTCACCCTGTGCACGGTGGATTTCAGCTTCTCCCGTCTGGACAGAAGTTGTTGGGCTCAAGGTGCAGAACAGAGTGGTATAAAATCCGCTTTGTTCCTGCTGCTTACTGAGCATTTTACACACGCATGTCTCTGTGCACTGCAAAAACTGAAATCTAAGTAAGATTAAAAATCTTGAATTGAGTACACATAGGCTTATTTTTTTTTAAAGGTAAAAGGTTGTTAGTTTTTATACCAGAGAATTCCTCTTGTTTTAAGAGTATTTTGACTTGTTTTGGGAAGTCTTGACAAGCCAAATTTTCTTGTTCTGTTGGCAGATAATTTCTTATTTTAAGCAACATTTTTGTAATTTTTTCTTGTTTTTTAAGGCTGAGTTTTTGCAGTGTGTGCATCTATCTTTGTCTTAACTTTATGTCAACCTGGCTTTTAGAAGTTCTGGTCATTTGTGGGTTTTAATTGATTTTAAAGGATGGTATCTCATACCTTTTATGTCTCTTCTGCTAATGTATGCTTTCCTGCGGGAAGCTCGAGGCCTTTAAGCTCTTTGTTTTCTTAGTTGGTTGTGACTTTGTGTCGCGTCTTGTCTGATGACCTGTGTGTCAAACTGAAAGTCATATCTCAGTGACGGCAAAACAAATCCACCTGCGGGTAGAAATAAAGTAACCTGAAAATGAACATGACCAACTCAATCTAAATTCATCTCTATTTTCCCACAGCGAATGCATTTTTATGGTATTTTATCGATGCGTCTTTCTGCAGATTCTTCTACAGCATTTTGTCTCATGAAGATCCGTCCTGATCCTACGTTCTGTCATGGACAGTGGTGCATTGACGACTCTCTCCTTCATCTTAATGACAAGACCGGACAGGGTGAGATGGACGAGATAAGCCTCATGGTGACTTTCAGCACCTGTGGTGCAGTGTTTCAGCACACCCTCTTTACTATCTGCATGTAAATAAATCTCCTCCATCGCTCTGCTGAGCTTCTTTTATTCTTTTGTTAGATCTTTTGTTGCTTCATGTTGGTTATCTGTTAAACTCCAGAATTTAAGAAATTTATAAGAATTTAAACTCATAGTAATTTCCAAAAACATCAAAAACATCTCACAAGCCATGATCCAGTCTGCTTTGGCTTCTCCTGTGTCCAGACTACTGGAACACTAAAAAGGTGTCACGGTTGATGTTCTGCTGGGTTTATTCTTTCCCCCTGAGCCTCCCGGATCGGTCCTTATCCTGGCCTCTGCCCAGTCCTACTTCAGCTTTTTCCCTGTTGGATCATCAGCAGCTTTGTACCAAGCTGAGATCCAGCATTTGTTTCTATCTTCCACTTCTTGTTACCCACCACCACGTACCCTTTCCTCGCCCATGAACAGTGTTTCCCAGTCCAGGTCCTCGGGACCCCCTGCCCTGTATATTTTATAGACAACTCTCCTTTAACACACCTGAATGAAAAAAAGGACTCATTAACAGGCTGCAAAGAACTTGATGAGAAAGTTGAGTAATCTGAGGTGTTTTAGAAGAGGAATATGTCTAAAGCGTGCAGGGCAGGGGTTCCTGAGGACCTGGACTGGGAAACACTCCCCATCAGGGAGCTCTCTGTTGCATGTTCTCATTACCACACATGTGGATATCAGACTGATGCTCTATGTGTTGGAGTGTTTTCAGATCCCAGAACCAAGCGGTCTTGAAGTGACCCATGTGACCAGACTACCTTCCCAGGATCTTTTTATCTCCCGTCATCCTCTTTCATTCCTTAAATAAAGTTCCAGGTCTTTGGGGTTGTCCATTACGAAGGGGAGAAGAGTCAGGATGTGATTCATGAGGGTTAAACAAAGCAGAACCCACCACAAGGCCCCTAACCCCTCCAACTGCTCCCCAGCTGCTGAAACATGCCTGAAACTACTGCTCTTCAGTCAGTTTTACAGGTAGTCAGAGACTACTATATTGGCTGAAAAGTCTCTCACAATGAATGAAAAGGCAAGATTGAAATCAGTAATATCACTTGTGATTCAAACCAGTCTGCTTCGACAGAATGAAACAAGCTTCAGAGTGTCTGTGTCAAATGTCCCGTCTCTTGTAAATCTAGTGATAAAGTACAAAGGTTTCCTTTATTTTCTATACTGCTAAATCCATTTCACACAGCTGTGAATTCCAGCAATTAGCAGGCGAGAGGCAGGATACGTCCTGGACAGGTCACTGGTCCATCGCAGGGCCCTGACCAGAGGGAATAAAGTTTATATGATCTTAGAATGATGTTAAACTTTATGTTAGCAGCTAAAGAGAGCTGATTTTCTCTTCTGTAAGACAGTTTATCAGTTGTGGACAAATATATATTTCTGCTGTTCCAAATTTAGCCACAGGGTGGCATCACACCCCAATGCATCCTGTGACTCTGATGAAGGAGCATCAGCAGAGAAAGAACATCTGTGCTGAGATGCATTTTCATCTGGATTCATACAGAACAACATTTTTATTTTCATCTTTTAACATCAGCATCAGAACCACGTCCGTGGTGCTGAACTTCATCAAACCTGCTGCTGCTCCACAACACTGCAAGAAGAAACATCCACAACATGTCTGGGTCAACTTAGAGCAGTTAGATGAGAGGCCAAGGTGTTGGAGCACCCATGTCTGTGTGAAATGATGGAAAACCACTTCAGCCACTTACGGCACAGAGGCAGCGAACACTGACTAAACGTAACTGGACTTCTGTGTCTTGGTTTTTGAAGACGTGTTGTGGAAATTTTATGCTCTCACTTAGATTTTCATATATTTTATAATCCTTAGCGCACATTAATTTCTGATTATGGCTTTGTGGGCTTTCTGAAAAGGTCATGATGAACTTAAGAACTTAAGTTTAGTTACACAGTGTCTGCTTACACCCTTACAGACACAGCTAATCATCTTGGATCTGATTAACTTGTCTTGTTTAGAATAACACAGACTCAAGGCAGGCACTCGACGTACTGTAGACAAGAGCTTAAAAAGTAGTTTTGTGTAGAATTCTTGAGAACATTTTCAGACTTCTGCTGACAAACCTCTGAACTGTCTCTCCAAATTGCAGCTTGTTTCATTCTGTTCTTATTTTCTGTTCGATAAACTTTGTAATCCTTTTCACTTCAGAGACAGACTCCTCGTCCTTGACAGACTTTTTTCCAAAACAGACGTTTCATTTCTTATCAAATCAGAGCTGATCTGAAATTCCAGATGTTTAAGAACACAGTATTTTTGCTTGTGATGCAGTTTTATCAGGTGTTTTGGCGCTTTTCTCACAAAAGAATTCACATTTTCATAACTATTAGTTCAAACTCCACAAAAACTAGTCCTTCATGCACATCAGAGCAGCGTTTCTCATTCCATCAATCAAATTGCAAAATGCTTTCAAACAATTCTCTGTGTTTTAAGTATCATATAATTTGCTTTGATCATATCAATCAGAATAAATAAACTTGGAAGTGTAGAATAATTTCCCAATTGATTGTCTTCATTTCATCGAGTCGTTACATACAAATGAGTTAGACTGGTTACCAGAAGATGGATTCCCCATGGAGGGAGATACTTTCCCCACTTCATCATGAAGGATAATATCATATATAGATGAAAATATGTGTCCAGACAGACAGAGGAAAGTCTGGTTGTGCACAACTCTACCCAAGGACTGAAATTTGAAGTTTGTTCTAAAGTAGAGACTAAAGTTTTTTTTCTTTCTTTTGCATCCTGTTGTGAATAAATTACTATAAGATGGCAAAGAGTTCAGTTACTCTACTAAAAACATGTAACATTATTGGCCCTGGTAATGTTTTGGATTAAAAAACACTTTCAGAAAAACACCCTAGAAATGACTTAAAATTCTGATATATGTGTGTGTGTGTAAAGATTGGCATTATTTTGCTGTTTTTATATATATATATATATATATATATATATATATATATATATATATATATATATATATATATATATATATATATATATATATATATATATATCCATGCATCCATCCATCATCTTCTGCCGCTTATCCGGGGTCGGGTCGCGGGGGCAGCAGCCTAAGCAGGGAAGCCCAGACTTCCCTCTCCCCAGCCACATTTGCCAACTCTGCGGGGGGATCCCGAGGCGTTCCCAGGCCAGCCGAGAGATATAATCCCTCCAGCGTGTCCTGGGTCTTCCCCGGGGTCTCCTCCCAGAGGGACATGCCTGGAACACCTCACCAGGGAGGTCCAGGAGGCATCCTGACCAGATGCCCGTGCCACCTCAACTGGTTCCTCTTGATGCGGAGGAGCAGCGGCTCTACTCTGAGCCCCTCCCGGATGACCGAGCTCCTCACCCTATCTCTAAGGGAGAGCCCGGCCACCCTGCGGAGGAAACCCATTTCAGCCGCCTGTACACAAGAGCTCGTTCTTTCGGTCACAACCCACAACTCATGACCATAGGTGAGGGTAGGAACGTAGATCCACTGGTATCGCCTTCTGGCTCAGCTCCTTCTACACCACAACAGACCGGCGCAGAGTCCACATTACTGCGGACGCCGCACCGATCCGTCTGTCGATCTCGCGCTCCATCCTTCCCTCACTCGTGAACAAGACCCCGAGATATTTAAACTCCTCCACTTGAGGCAGGACCTCACTCCCGACCCGGAGAGGGCAATCCATCCTATTCCGGCTGAGGACCATGGTCTCAGATTTGGAGGTGCTGATTCCCATCCCAGCCGCTTCACACTCGGCCGCGAATCGCTCAAGCAAGAGCGGGAGATCACGACCAGATGAAGCCAACAGGACCACGTCATCTGCAAAAAGCAGGGACCCAATCCTGAGGCCACCAAGTCGGATCCCCTCAACACCTCGGCTGCGCCTAGAAATTCTGTCCATATAAGTTATGAACAGAATCGGTGATAAAGGGCAGCCTTGGCGGAGTCCAACCCCCACCGGAAACGAATCCGACTTACTACCGGCAATGCGGACCAAGCTCTGACACCTGTCGTACAGGGACCGGACAGCTCGTACAAGGGGTCCGGTACCCCATACTCCCGGAGTACCCCCCACAGGAGCCCCCGGGGGACACGGTCGAATGCCTTCTCCAGGTCCACAAAGCACATGTAGACTGGTTGGGCAAATTCCCATGCCCCCTCCAGGACCCCAAAAAGGGTATAGAGCTGGTCCACTGTTCCGCGACCAGGACGAAAACCACACTGCTCCTCCTCAATCTGGGATTCGACTATCCGATGGACCCTCCTCTCCAGGACCCCTGAATAGACCTTACCAGGGAGGCTGAGGAGTGTGATTCCCCTGTAATTGGAACACACCCTCCGGTCCCCCTTCTTAAAAAGGGGGACCACCACCCCATTCTGCCAATCCAGCGGTACTGCCCCCGATGTCCACGCTGTAATGTTTAAATTTACTCCCTGAATGAGAGTCTTATTTTGAAACCCGGGGTACCGGAACCGGATGTATAGATATGAGTGTGACGGATTGACGGGGTTTGTTGTAGCCTGAGCGGCAGCCGAGAAAGCCATAATAAAGAAAGCCAGTTGGCATCAACAACACACATATGGTGTGACAGAATCCTTCACGAGTACACAGCTATAACATGGTGTCAGAGAATAAACTACGGACCCGCTACTGAAAAAAAAAAAAAAAGAATATGGAAGCATACGGAGTTCCGACCCCGCGAATGGACTGGGAATCATCCAACCTGCCGGACGCATGGCGCCATTTCAAGCAACACGTCGACCTATGTTCACGGGACCACTCAAACAGAGATCGGAAGACCAGAAATGTAGTTTCCTATTGTTATGGATTGGAGACAAAGGCCAAGACATTAGCAACACGTGGAACCTCACGAAAGACGAAGCGAAAACTGCTAAGCCAAGGCCCAGAGCTAATGTTAGAAAAAGCAGTTGACATAGCCCGCTCCCATGAGCTAACGCAAGTTCAGCTAAAGGCTATGGCTAACGAAAGCCACCAAGTAAATGCCATACATTGCAGGACTGGAAAACCAGAATATGCTAAGCATGTTAATGGATCAAGTGAAGGCTCCAGAGTATCCACTAAACCTTGTAATGCCTGCGCAAGACACCACACCAAAAAGACAGAATGTCCAGCAAAGGGGAAACAATGCCTGAAGTGTAAAAAGTTTAACCACTTTGCTAAAGCATGCAGATCCAAGCCCCACACCATACACAGAACAGGATACAAGGAGGTACACACTGTTGACGAGCTTAGCCACTCCGACACAGAGCTGTTTGTGGACACTGTTACAGCAGCTGAAGAAGATGAGGAGGACTGTGCATTCGCAAGCATCGAATTGGGACCAAACAGACTAAAGCTGACGTTCAAGCTAGATACTGGAGCACAGACAAGCGATATACCTGAAAAGGATTTCATCCAACTCATGCCAAACACAGTGCTGCTGAAGGACAAGCAGAGACTATATAGCTATGGTGGAAACGCACTGAAAGTGAGAGGTTACTGCAACCTGAGAAGCAGATACAAAGACCGATCAATGTCAGAGCAGTTCTACATTGTGGACTGCAATGGCCCACCCATTCTAGGCTACAAAGAATGCAAAGCGCTAGGGCTTATAAAAGTTGTGTATGCAGTCACAGCTCCAATCAGAGAGTGTGACATACTGAAGGAGTACTCAGACGTCTTCAAAGGAATGTGAATTCCCGGGTGAGTGCAGTTTCAGAATAGACCATAATGTAACACCAGTGACGTGCCCGCCAAGGAGAGTTCCTTTTGCACTCAGAGATCGTCTGAAAAAAGAGCTAAAAAACATTAAGAGACAACATAATCCGTAAAGTAACAGAGCCCACTCAATGGGTGAATGCACTCGTAATATGTGAAAAACTCAAGACACAAAAACTACGCATATGCCTAGATCCACGTCCCCTGAACAAAGCTATAATGAGGCCGCACTACCCCCTTCCTACACTTGAGGATGTAACGAGCAAGTTGGCTGGAGCACAATATTTCAGTATACTCGATGCAAGATCTGGCTACTGGGCTATCAAGCTGAGTGAAGAGTCATCACTGCTCACCACTTTTAATACTGTCTTCGGCAGATATCGCTTTCTCAGACTGCCCTTCGATATCGTGTCTGCACAGGATGAGTTCCAGCGGAGGGTAGATGAAACTTATGAAGGCCTGCAGGGAGTGGCTGGCATTGTAGACGACATCATCGTTTTTGGAAAAACAAAGGAGGAGCACGACCGCAACCTCAGAGCGATGCTCACCCGTACCAGAGAAAGAGGTTTAAAGCTGAACCCAGATAAATGTCGCATCTGCATCACTGAGGTGAGTTTCTTTGGACACAGACTCACAGCCAATGGACTGAAACCCGATCCTCTCAAGGTAAAGGCTATAAGGGACATGCAGCCACCAGAAAATGAGGCAGAGCTGGAAACATTTCTTGGTATGGTGAACTACCTTGCCAGGTTTTCCCCCAAGCTAGCAGAAACAAGCGCACCACTCCGGGGCCTGTTGCTTCAGGAAACAGTGTTACAATGGAACAAAACACATGACAGAGCATTTCAGCAGGTTAAAGAGACCATCACAGCTGAGCCAGGGCCAGTACTTGTCTACTTTGACCCCGACAAAGAAGTAACCTTGCAAGTGGATGCATCAAAAAGCGGCTTGGGAGCAACAGTCATGCAGGAAGGCAGACCAGTGGCTTATGCATCAAAGCTCCTCAATAGTACTGAAAGAAACTACGCTCAAATTGAAAAAGAGTTGTATGCTGTGCTATATGGATGCAAACGGTTCCACGAATACATCTATGGGCGAGACATAACTGTGGAGTCAGACCACAAGCCACTGGAACCATAATCTGGTAACCCTTAGCCCTCTCACCACCACGCCTGAAATGCATGCTGCTTGCCCTACAGAAATACAGCATAACTCTCGTCCACAAACCAGGCCAGGGAATCCCAGTGGCTGATACATTATCCAGAAAATCTGTGGATGATGAGGACAGCTCGCTAGCTGAAGCTATGGAAACCCAAGTGCACACTGTCATCAGCACAGCACCAGTGAGTACGGACAGACTTGACGACATCAAAACAGCCACAGTAAATGATGTGCAACTGTTAGCTCTCAAACGAGCTATTCAGACAGGTTGGCCAGAAATGAGGAACAAATGTCCCCCACTCATCAGTGAGTTCTGGAACCACCGCTGTGAGATTTCTGAAGCAGACGGCATCCTCCTGAAAGGTGAAAAGATCATGATTCCTCACAAACTCAGACAAGATATGCTACAACGCATACATACTGTACATTTTGGCATAGGGAAGAGTAAACAAAGAGCCAGGGACATAATGTTCTGGCCAGGCATGACCAAGCAGATAGAGGAGATGGTAACAAAATGTGACATTTGCCAAACACACCGTGCATCCAACCAAAAGGAGCCCATGATCTCAATGACTGTCCCAGATAATCCGTGGCACACTGTGTCCACAGATTTATTCTTCTGGAATTCTGAAAACTATATTGTCATATGTGACCACCTTAGCAGGTACTTTGAAATGGAGCACCTTCCCAACACCACCTCCGCCGCTGTCATCCACAAGATGAAAGCTGCATTCGCAAGACACGGCATCCCAAGAAGGGTCCTGAGCGATAACGGCCCGTGCTACAGTTCCTGTGAATTCCAGCAGTTTGTAGAGGCATGGGGCTTTCAGCACATAACGTCAAGCCAACATTACCCCTAGAGCAATGGCCTAGCCGAAAAGACTGTTCAGACTGCAAAGCGAATCCTCACAAAAGCCAGAGAGGACAAGAAAGATCCGTACCTTGCCCTTCTAGAGTACAGGAATACTCCTGTTGATAGTCTGAAATCACCAGCCCAAATCCTTATGAGCCGCAGACTCCGCTCCATCTTACCTACAACTCCAAAACAGCTGCGACCGTGGGTGACTCCACAAAACATAGTTAAGGCAAGGAGAGAGGAATGCCAGCGTCGACAGAGGCAACATTACAATAAAAAACTGCCAGGCCCCTGCCACTGCTGCATGCTGGAGCACCGATCCGTCTCCAACAAGAAGATGGCCAGTGGCAGCCAGCTACAGTCATCCGCCCGGCAGAAACTCCATGCAGTTACCACATAAAGACCAGCAGTGGACAGACCTTGATACATAACCGACGACACCTCCTCCCCACACAAGAAAAATCACCCACCCCACCACAATCGGACCCCAGCTCCAATGTTCCAACTAATGAAGAGCCGGCATCAGAGGTGAAACCCATTCAGGTCCCACCAGGCGAACTGACACACATTAAGCCACCTGTCTGCACCCAATATGGCCAAGACAAGTCATGGACTTGTAATTAAACAGTGTAAAAAAAAAAAAAAAAGAATAAAATACTATATTGTTTTTTTTTTGTTAATGTTCAGTTGTCTAAAATATTAAACTACTGTTGAAATGTTTATGTTAACATGAAGGGAAAATTTTCAAACATGAAGTTAAATGTTTGCTTCATAACCAAACACATGAGAAGTTATTCCTGTTGTCTTTCTTTTTGTCGAGGGAGATGTAATGTTTAAATTTACTCCCTGAATGAGAGTAAAGTAAAAAAAACTCCTTCCATGCACGAATTTTTGCCTCAGTAACAGCCGAAGCCGCATGCCGCTTAGCCCGCCGGTACCCATCAGCTGCCTCCAGAGTCCCACAGGCCAAGAAGGCCCGATAGGACTCCTTCTTCAGCTTGACGGCATCCCTCACTGCTGGTGTCCACCAATGAGTCCTGGGATTACCGCCATGACAGGCACCAACGACCTTACAGCCACAGCTCCGGCTGGCCGCCTCAGCAATAGAGGCACGGAACACAGCCCATTCGGACTCAATGTCCCCCGCCTCACTCGGGACATGGTTGAAGCTCTGCTGAAGGTGGGAGTTGAAGCTCGCTCTGACAGGGGACTCAGCCAGACGTTCCCAGCAGACCCTCACAACACGTTTGGGCCTGCCAGATCTGACTGGCTTCCTCCCCCACCATCTGAGCCAACTCACCACCAGGTGGTGATCAGTTGACAGCTCCGCCCCCCGCTCTTCACCCGAGTGTCCAAGGCATGTGGCCGCAGGTCTGACGATACGACTACAAAATCGATCATCGAACTGCGGCCCAGGGAATCCTGATGCCAGGTGTACATATGGACACTCTTATGTTGGAACATAGTGTTCGTTATGGACAATCCATGACGAGCACAGAAGTCCAATAACAAAACACCATTTGGGTTCAGAGGGGGGGGGGGGGGGGGGGGAACCATGCCTCCCAATCACTCCCCTCCAGGTCTCACTGTCATTGCCCACGTGAGCATTGAAGTCCCCCAGCAGAACAATGGAGTCCCCAGGAGGAGCACCCTCCAGCACTCCCTCCAAGGACTCCAGAAAGGGTGGGTACTCTGAACTGCTGTTCGGCGCATAAGCACAGACAACAGTCAGGACCCGTCCCCCCACCCGGAGGCGGAGGGAAACTACCCTTTCATCCACCGGGGTAAACCCCAACGTGCAGGCACCAAGCTGGGGGCTGATGAGAATGCCCACACCTGCTCGGCACCTCTCACCATGAGCAACTCCAGAGTGGAAGAAAGTCCAGCCCCTGTCGAGGGTACTGGTTCCAGAGCCCAAGCCATGCGTCGAGGTGAGTCCAACTATATCTAGCCGGAACCGCTCAACCTCGTGCACAAGCTCAGGCTCCTTCCCCACCAGAGAGGTGACGTTCCACGTCCCTAGAGCCAGCTTCTGCAGCTGGGGATCGGACTGCCAGGGTCCCCGCCCCTTGCTGTTGCCCAGCTCACATTGCACCCAACCCCTACGGCTCCTCCCGCAGATGGTGAGCCCACGGGAGGTGGGGCCCATGTAACCCTTTTGGGCTGAGCCCGACCGGGCCCCATGGGCGAAGGCCCGGCCACCAGACGCTCGCTCTCGTACCCCACCTCCAGGCCTGGCTCCAGAGGGGGGTCCCGGTAACCCGCGTCCGGGCAAGGGAGCATTCATTCATGCCCAGGTTGGTCGTCATCATAGAGGTCGATGAGCCGTGCTTGGTCTATATATATGCTTTATGTGCTTGGTCTGTATATATATATATATATATATATATATATATATATATATATATATATATATATATATATATATATATATATATAAATATGTTTTTTTTTAGTTTTTTTTTTTTACCTTAATTCACTTTATTTGTTTATTGTTATTTTCTTTTTATGTAGGTTTATATGTACATGTGTATGTACTTATTTTTGTAAGTATATATGTGAATATTCAGGTACATATGTATGTATATGTATATATCTTCATGAAATATTATCCTTGTGCTAATAAAAAAAAAGAAATGACAAAAAAACACTTTCAGACCAGACTGTCAGAATGAAAACATGACTAAGCTATTTGCGTACCTCATCAGAACTTAGTCATGACAGAGCTTTTTCATTTTAATGTCAGTTTCTGACAAATACTTGCTTTTGACTATTTTTAGTCGGTGATGCTTTTACAGGTTGTCCACCAGCTTCTGCAGTTCGTACCATGAGAAATACACTGACGTGCAAATGTTATTTCTGCTGTTGAAAAAGCAACAAAGCCACTGAGAAAAACTGTAACCTTTTGTTATCATGCAGTCTAGAAGATTTTTTTCTTCAGATAAACTATCTGAGAAGATATAATGTCAAGAACATGAGGCAGAGCCCTCTAGATGACAAGAAAGGTTCAGTCATTCTTCTGAGAAATCATGCTTTCTTATCTGAAAATAACAACACAGTAGCACCAGAAAAGGCAGAAAACAAAAGCACAACTTTACTCCAATTTAAACAATTTTGTCTTAAATGCTGAAACTTACTGGCTGGATTCACACGCTGGATGCAAATTTGCATCTGCAGTTTTAGGACTGTGAGGATCAAAAATAAAACTGTGACGTCGATGCTATTGGGGTTCCATTGCAGTGTTGCTGCCCTTCTTGTTTTGTGTTTGCTGTTGCGTTCGGTGTATCAGAGCCTTGTTGGTTCGGCTGATTGACACTGCCTGAGGATATCGTGTTTCTCGGATTGTTTATGACCCTCTTCCTGCTTCGGATCTCCCTCTCTCTGATCCTTTTCCCTTCTTTTTTGATAGTGGTGGCTTTTCTGATTCAGACGCTGACATGAGTGTTTTTCCTTTCAGGATGTTTTATGACAAATGTTCTTCAACCCTGCCGGGAGTGACCATTCTGATGTTTAGATATTCCTGTTTCTCTTTCAGCAGTTAGTTTTTTTCTGGGTTTGTTTTGTTTTATTGTATCCCTGAATTGTGCTTCTCTTGTGTTGATCCTGAAATGATCAAAAGGGGGAATGTGGTGGAAATTATGCACATAGTGTAGTTTTAATATGTTACTCCTCTATTAAGCTTCTTTTATGTTGTACAAAATAGTTTATAGTAATTTAGAAAGCTTGCTTTAGTAGGTTCATGCATGAAACTGAATGTTCTGTTCAAGGCCTATTTAGGCTTCGACTGTTGTTATAGTTCAAGCTGGCAGCTGTTTTGACTAGTGCTGCCAGGCAAAGGTTGTTTGTGTATGCCTAAAGATCGCTGTAACACCCTGAGCAGGGGCAGAGCTCTCGTGACCTCTCGCTCACAACTGTGTATTGTCAATAAACTGGACAGAGCATGGTTGAGCTCTAGATTTATTTCTCATCAGATAAATTCCACAACACTCTCATTGGATTTCAGTTTGGAGGGAAAATTCCTTGTAATGTAATGACAGTCAACACAGCCTAAAATAATCCAAGGTGAACCATTAATGTCAGCAGGATACGTGCGCCGCTGCAGAGGGATGGACTCTGCTCAGAGTAGCACCATCCTATGCTCCTAACACAGTTTATCATGCAGTGGTTCCAGGAGGGCAACTTGGCTCCCAAAACTCAGTGGGTCTGAACAAAAAAAAGAAAAAAAAAAAAAAAAAAAAAAGAGTATTTTTTAACTTAAAATGATTGCAGCAGTACAAGTTCTGACGTGGACCAGAGGTTGGGAACATATTACACCAGTTTTAACATGGCTTATTGATCTGACATGCTTTAAAGTTACAAGCCTCGTGGATCCTCAGGTCCTCTGGGACTGGCCTCCTGCGGCACATTCACACCAGCCTTCGTTTGCTCAGAAAGTCCACTTTGATTCTGATTTGGATCAAAGAAGCAGATTTGTCCCACCTATAAACTACAACAGCATTGTAGGTTCGATAAACAGCAGTACGAGTAAATACAACCAGAACATGAAGGCATGTGTGGCAAACGGCGGCTCTGGAGAGAGTTCACACTCAGACATGGAAGAGTTTGGTAAAAGTTCTTAACATCTGATCAACCCAAATAACCAAGATCTGATCAACCCAGACCACCAGGATCTGATCAACCCAGAGCATATATTTTCCTGCCTCTAGTAGTGAATTATGATTAGTTTTAAAGGTGATCCATTTGAGAAGTACAACGTGAATGCAGTTACGGTCCAGAATAATGTTGGAACCAAGTCCCCCAGTCAGACCCAGTCTAGCAGACTATTCTCATCTGAATGAACCCTATTTGTTCCTGAAGTCTGGAATAAAACCTTTGGAAAGGCCTCGTTCCACCACAGTGGTCCTCATCTCTATAATAGCCTCCCAGACAACATCAGGGTGTAATGAGTTACCCTGAGGATCCTTAATACAGCCACACACAGGGAGTTCTGGACAAATGACCAGTTTATTGGTGGAGGAGTATGAACAGAAGATCAGTCCGGGGGAATGGTCTGCAGAAGAAACCAGGCAACAGCTGGGAGGTAAACAGGATGGCAAAATACTCGTCCAGGCAACGACAAGGCTCAGAGATCCAAAGACAGGCAGGGTCGGTAACCAGAAGATCCGAAAGGTAGCGGTGTCCGTCGAGGGCAAGGCAAGGAGGGTAATCCAGGGGCATAAAGCAGAAGGTCGGCAACTGAGGATCAATCCGTAGACCGCTGGAACAAAACTAGACATAGGTCTGATTATTATCTGGCAGAAAAGGAGGGATTGGAGGGAGCTTAAGTAGGCAGTGAGAGAAAAGGAAACCAGGTGAACTGAATGAGGTAGCAGAGGCAATTAGGAAGCCAGCAGGTGGATCGAGTTACCAATGATGAGCGCCAGGAGATCAGGGTGGCAAAAACATGACACAGGGCTGCAGAAACTGGTAAGAAAGAGATGAGGGTCAGCATTTATAAACATCTGGAGCCTTGGGCTCTTAAAACCACCGACCAGGTCTGGAATCTTGGAGTGTTGATAGACTCAGATGTGACTCTCAGCGGGCAAATCAAAGCTTCACCAAGAAGCTTTTTACCATTAGAAACATCAACAGGATGAAAACTGGTGTGGTGTGTTCAGATCTCCGAGTTAAAGCTCCAGCAGCAGCATCTGGATGAGCTGCAGGTGTTTAATGCTCTTTTTATGAAGTCCTGTTAAAAGACCGCTCCAGTCTGCAGGAGATAAACGTATGGAGTATTTTCTCCTGGGCTTTCTGGGAGAATAGACTCTTCACATCTTTATACTGGTTTCCAGTCAGTAACACGTTAGATTTTAAAACCCTGCTGATGGTTTATAAAACAAGAGATACATCTGTGATCTGTTCAGAGAATATAAACCGAGCAGAGATCATAGATCCAAAGACTCAGGTCAACTACTCCAGACCAGAGTACAGACTAAACGTGGAGAAGCAGCATTTAGCTGTTATGCTAAACAAATGGAACAAACAGTTTAATCCAGGTTAAAACATCTTTTCTCAAGCGCCTTTGCATGCGAACTTTGAACTTATCTTGCTTTTCATTACTTTAAGTAAATAATTAATTAATTAGTTTTTTTTATAAGGACACTGCATATTAATGAACATCTATAGCAGCAGATGTAAACATACCTAACAACCTAATTTGCATCCAAACCAGGTAAAGAAAGAATATACAACATAATAAAACATAAAATGTAGAATAAAATTGATGATTTTATTGTGATTTTTACTATTTTTACTGCCTCTTTAATGATACTTTTTTATGCATTTTAAAAGGTTTTCTACATAAAATGCTGTACAAATAAACTAGCGTGCCTTACAGCCCATCATAGCATCATCCACAAGTTGATAATATTTTGTCTGAATGATAAATATCTGAGAAATGTTTCTGGAGACAAGTTTGCTTTTGTTTACTTCTGTCTCAGCTTCTTTCTTTCCTTTTCGTAGAGTGGTATTTCACGTAGTACCATGTGTGAGCCAAGTAGTCTGAGAGGTTTGATGTTTTGTAACCAAGCATTATTGTGTTTGAATGAAAACATACATGTGTTGTACGAAATAATAGACCTCAGAGGACTTCTTGGAATACACCCCCTTGCATTTCACTACAGGGGCCAGTTTCAAAGAAAAAGTAAAAGCCACCATGTGACTGCCCTCATTTTATCCCACAAAAATAATGAGGTGTGATTTTTTTTTTCTAAATTGAAGCTTCAATTTTAATTATAAAGAAATAAGGAGCAAGATAGTGGAAAAATTGGGTGAATGTGATGCAGGATGTTTATTAAGGACAGCTGATGATGTTATAAAAGCAAGAAAAAGAGGCGTTTTTGGTTCAGTATTTGGCGATTGGATGTGCTGTTTTGTCACTCTGATGGATGAGGGTGGCTCTGTGGATGTTGATCTGGGATTTCTCAGAAACACACTGTGTATTGCCACAGTTAAAACTGGAAAATCAATGGAACTTTTCCCTTCAGTGCCTGGATCACCACAAATAAACCTCAGTTTCGATCACATGATCTCAACTCTCAGGCTTATATAAAAACACTACGTCTCCTGAAAACTTAATTAGTCAGAAGAGGAAAAAATTTAACAAAAAGACTTGAGATGATTCAGGTTTCGGGAGTGCTGGAGTTCTCCAGTTTTAGAAACATTAATTCTGGATCCTCTGATCAGGACCTGAAGTCTGTGGCTGGAGGCAAAAGACAAAGATCCCATTCCTCTTACAGCCCAGAGGACAGGAACAACTATAATCCGCAGATAAAAACACAGGAGACCAACTTACGGCCTCGCTCCAGGTATGTTTCTTTTTTACTTTAAGACTTTTGTTGTTTCAATTATTTAATCTGACAGCAATATGTTTTTGCATAATCATATTATTAATAATGATTTACACTTGTGTTTTAATACTGTGATTAGTATGACAAATATTATTGACTGATCAATATAATTTGAACTGGATACAATCTTCTTTAGGTCTTTTTATTCTTATGAAACGTCGGAGCTACACTCTGACCCTGACCCAGGAAAATCCAGTCCGCTGAAATGTAAAGCAAGTCCATTATTCAGGAGTCAACTATCCAAAAATGAGAACAAAGGCAAGGATCGCTCTGGTGTTCAAGTCGCCCCAAAGAGAGTCAAGTCCAAACCAAGCAAGCATCTAAGAGATGGTAACAAAACCAATAATTTTATAACAGAATGCACATTGAACTATCAGAGGGAAATCATGAGAAAACAGCACTTATTAAAGCTATATGTGGGTTTCTCACTCAGGCAGTAAAGGTAATGGAAAGTCAGTATCCATGATGACCATCTCTGAGTTGGACAACTGGGAGATTTGCTCCAGTTCTGGGATGAAGTATGGACAGTTTGTGGACTGGGAGAAGATCGATCCTGAAGCAGCGATACGATATCAGCAGATCCTGAAGAGTAGCCACCAGGAGCTGAAACTGATGGCCCGTGAGGGGTTCTGGGCCACGCCACACACACTAAGAGCCAAAGCTTATTATCACATCATCCACAGCATCAATTCCAGGTTGAAACTGTTCAAAGTGATGATCAGAAATGTAAAATAACAGTATGAATGCATGCAAATGATTTTAGTTTGTATTGATGTTGTCTTTAACAGGGCTGTTGCACCAGACAGAGACGTCTACTATGAGCTTGCTGAGAAGCTTTTCGGAGAGCAGAGAAAGAGCAACCATCCAGTCCCTCAATACATGGAAGATGGAGAAATACCAAGGTACTTTTATAAAGTTATCCGTGTTTGAAATACAGTAAAAATCACTCAGTAGGTTTTTTAAAGACTTCAGCTGTGTTTGAACATTCACTAATATAGTCAATATAGACCAAAATTATAGCTTATAATAATCAAGTGATGCAAACATCAAAGCAGGTTGAAAAAACAATAGATCTTTTTATTATAATTTTTTATTGAATAAGTTAGCAACAAATAAACAATAAAAAATGTTTGAAAAGGAAATTAAATTTTTTTCCAGAAGAGTTGAACTGGTTTGGGAACAGTGTTAATGTTTGAACACATTCTTGGAGTTGACTAGCTAGCAAAGCTACTCGCTCTGAAACTTTTAGCAAATTTTGCTTGTTTGTTTTCCATTTGTGAACCATATAAGTGTCCAGTATTGTCATTTTTCTGTTTAACAGTCACAAATTATCCCGAGTGTGGAGACAGTTGAGTGGTTCACAAAGCAAAGCTAAAGGATGTTAGCTAAAATGACACCAGAAATAAAGCAACTGTTATTTATTTATTTAACTATGGCAAGATGGATTAAGAGCAAACTCTTATTTGCAGCTGAAACCTGGCAAAAGGCAAGGCCTGATGCTATAGAATAACCCATACTAATTAAATTTAAAACACATTTTCTTAACTTCAGATTAAGCAAACAAATGTTCAAGAAAGTCTTGGATTTGACATGCTAGCAAAGCGTTAGCTACTTGTTTTGAAACCTTTTGCCTTTTTGTTTGTTTGTTTTTGGTTTATTTTTTAAGAAAGCAGTGTGTTTTGTCATTTTTATGTGAAACAGTAACAAATGATCCTGGATTATTCTGCTTTCATTTGACATGCGCTTTTACCGACATGGGAGAATTGATCAATTTTCCTGTGTGTTGCATAAATACATAACAAATAACAAAGCAAAAGCTAAAACGACCCGAGAAATAAAGCAGCTATCTGATATTGCTGGTATTTATTTTTATCAACCTTTATTTAACCATGACAAGACAGATTAAGAATAAATTCTTCTTTACAGCTGTGAGCTGGGAAAGGTCAAGGCCAGTTAATGGGGAATAATGGTTTAAAATGAATCAATGCAAATGAAATTAAAAACAAATGAACAAGAAATAGATAGAGACTTAGACAAAGATTAAATGTTATAATTTTATTATTTCAATCATGAAAATACAATGAGATTAAATACCTTTATGCTCAGGTGTTTATGGCCTTTTAATATCAGGCTATATCTCTAAATAAAAGTGTGTTGTGGTGGGGGTGGTGGGTGGCTTAAAGAGAGGTTATTTAAACTGTGAACTGCTGTACATTCGATGGTCCCACATGCACGTACACCTTGCAGTGTGTTTGTTCTAAAAGCCAGTTTTGTGTACACTTTCCACAGGCGATGTAATTGCCCATGACATGCTTCTCCATGCCAACTTGTCCATTTCTAACCGAAAGGAAACCATGCATGCTTTTTGTCTCTTTCCAGATACTGTCTCAACAAAGCAGGCTTGAACTCTGTGAAAAAGGTCCTTCTTTGCATTGGCGATTACTTCCCAGACATGACCTTCTGCCCCATCCTTCCTGCCCTGGTCTCGCTCATCCTCCATTTCAGCGAGGACGAAGCTGAGTGCTTCTACAGCGTGTCCCGACTGATCTGCTACAAAGATCACAACAAGCGTTACATTGACCAGTCTTTCCTCACCTACCGCGCTTCCTGCATGACATTTGGGGACCTTGCCAATAGGTGTTGCAGAGGGATTCGCAAGCTCATTGCCAGCTCTCACCAGAACCTCTTTGAGTTTTACTCTGACTGGATCATGTGGATATTTGCCGACCTTCCATTCACGTATGCCATCAGAGTTTTAGATGTCTACCTTCTGGAAGGCTACAAAGTTCTCTACAGGTCTGTACATGAGCAAACTCTCATGCATTAACCTTTTCTAGAGCAGAATCTCGATGGAAAAAAATAAGCAGGAGGGTTAAAACATTTGATTATTACTCTTCGTAGGGTGGCGCTGGCTTTGCTCGATCTCTACAAGGTATCCGTGTCGTCTCGAGTAGCCGATGTGGAGGATTTCAGAACGGACATGAAACGTTTTGTGCAGAACGTACCTCGCCACTGCACGGCCGAGAAACTGTTTGAGAAAGCCTTCATGATTCCAATCGCCACACGGAGAGAGCTTAACCTCCTATTCAATGCCAACAAAGACTCCCTGATGCAGAGAGGCGTGAGCGCATACCAGAAGAGGTATGTTTAGATCAGGGTTGGGCAACTCCGGTCCTCAAGGACCGCAATACTGCAACTGTTTGGGGTTTCCCTGCTGCAGCACAAAGGGAAACTCCAAACACTTGCAGGACTGCAGCCCTTGAGGACTGGAGTTGCCCATCCTTTGTTAAGATGAACGCTATGGTAAATCCACCAATAAGAGGTGAGCGAGTTGGAACTTGCAGAAAAGCATTCAGGTTGTTTTAACACATCATCCTTGTGTTTAATTTCCCTAAAGGCAGACGGTGGGGCCAGTTGACTTCAACAAATTCAGCTCCAGTGTTGTAACAGAGATGGAGATGAGGGTGATTTGGGCCTGGATCCCAGAGCGCTTCGCCCTCTTCAGTCCAGTTAGGTTGTTCAGCTCGGCTGAACATGAAAGAAGTCTCGCTTCGTAAGTAAGCTTCACTCTTTACCGAGATTCATTGATGTGTTGGTGTAGTTACTCATGTGGGAAGAGATGATGAAGCTGTGCTCATGTAGTGATAAACAAGCTCTTTAAGTTAACTTTATTTTAAGCTTGAGATGAATCATAATGATTGTGATGAAGCAGTTTCTTATCAAAAGAGCCTGAATTTTGAGTTGAACTGAAAGTTTATTTGAACATAAAGACAAAATTAAAGACAGGAAAAACAAAAGCAAAGCCCTTAAGGACCGACTTTGGGACCCCTGGCTTACAGTTTAAAACTACAGCATTTGGACTAACACATGGCCATGACTTAGTAACTCGCGGCTACACTATTACATCCCGTTCACATACATGAGTAGCCCCTGGCCATGCAACAGAATGTATGTAATCCCAACAGTGACGCCACTATGATCACCATTAGCAAACCATGATGCAGGTGGATTGTTTGCACCGCTGACATGTTTACAGTACGTTGCACTGTGAAGTCATTAGCAGTTCAGTGTGAACAAAACAGCCCAGTCTCATAAAATAGTGTGTTATGGGTACAATACTCCATATTTCCAAATCACATGGCAGAAACTGTGTGAAGGTAGTTTACCTTTGGCTTTTATTGTGCTTCTGAAATATTCTGACAACACACGGCCAACCTGTTAGCATTTATGTTAAGTTTTAACATGAAGATTTTCCATGTCCACCCCCTCGTTCCATCATATGACCAGTTTTTATGATCATATAGTTGTACATTCGGATGTATTTCAGAATGCAAATAAAGGCGAAACACAATTTTTCAAGATAAAAACACTTACATGGCTTTTTGATGCCTGAAAATGTTTTGATTTGATAGTTTTGCAGCTTGAAAACTTCTGTATTATCAGTTTGATCAGTGTTTTCTCTCTTTTTTAGACTCTATTCGCATGTGGAACGACATGAACCGGCAGTCCTGATTATTAAAACAATGGATGAAGAGGTAACATTAGACATTATGAATACTAAATTTAACCTGATAATTGTACCTGCTTTCCTATAATTTAATTTGACAGTAACATATAAATAAATCAAATGCAATTATAAAATAGTCTTTTTTCTTCCTCTCCTCAGGTGTTTGGAGGGTTCATGTCAACAGATGTAATAGAAAGAAAAGGCAATGACTCTCAAGGACTTGCGTATTTCGGAACTGGGGAGTGTTTTGTTTTTACGGTGAGCTATAATGTTGTATTTTCTTCACGTTAAGTTACTTTTGTCAATACATTCACAAATGGAAGATTTTTAAATGCAAACATGTCCCATGTGAAGGTAAGTTTACCAACTGGACGCTCAGTGGGATTGAAAGCAGTGAGGTCTGTTGGAGAGACGTGAGATGCAGCTGAGAAATGTGTGCAGATTTGGTTTATTTACCTGCAATATTTTGCTTCATTTATGTTATCAAGTAATTTTTACTTTCAATTTGATCTTGAATCTATTATATAGACTGCAGGGTTTATCTGTTATTGGGTTACAGTAAGAAGAAACAGCACCGGTAGAACCACATCATCATCATTACCTATTTGGACATTAAGTGGTGGTCAACCTTGTTTGTTGTAGACCAGAACACGTGTGAAGACTGAACGTTGGAAAAGCCTTACGTTCATTCCAGACTTGATATGACTTGCTTATTAGTGCAGGATTTTAGGGGAAGTTTCAGCTTTTTGAAATACAACAATCATCTTCAGCAACAAGTGTTGAACATGAAATTTTGTGACTCTTTCAGCTCCGACCCAGCATGGAGCGCTACCAGAGGGCCATGATCAGCATTATGACCCGAAGAGCTTCTCCTCAGCAGGTCCAGGTCAGCATCAGCGCCTCCTCGCAGGTGTCTGGTAGCGGGAACTCCCAGTTCATCAACGCAAGCTGTCCATCTGGGACCCTTCAGGATCCCAGCTATTTCATGAACCCTTTCGTTGCACCATCGGAGGACCTTATGACGGCCAAAGAGCCCAAGAGACCTAAGGAACAAGAGGCGTCCATGTTTCTGGCAGCTGATGAAAATCAGCTGATCATCGGTATGTATGTTAAACACACGTTAGTGGATAGGTCCTATAGGAATGTGTGCTTTCTAAAGAATTTATAAAAGGTTAACCAAACAAAAGCTCAATGTTGGAAGTTGGAAACCTTTACTGCATCAGCATGGCACTGAACAAAACCCTACCTGCAGAAAACATGAAAAATCTCAACCTCAGCAGTTACATCAGTAGAGACGAGGGCTGGAAACAGCAGACAATGGTGACTTATTTGTCGTCTTGCAGGTGGAGATGGCGGCCACGCTCTATGCTTGACGGAAGACCTCACTGGAGGATACACCGAACCATGTGACACATTTAAAAGCAGCCCACTGTGCAAGGGAACTTTCCAGATCCAGTCTGTGGAAGCGTGGGGCATCCAGAACTCTATTTACTTCTCTTAGGACTTTCCCTCGCTGTGAAATCTCACAAAAAGATTCACAAGTTTGTGTTAAGTCATTACCGGCCAATTTTTATCTATACTATTAAAGTACACTTGATTTGTATGCAGTTTTTTATTTTGTGAAATGTAAATATATTCAAAAGATTGTAAAGTATTTGGATGTAAAAATCAAAATATTAGGCATCATATTGGAAAAGAAGAAGCTTTGCTTAACTCTGAGGTCCAGATGCTGTAACCTGTTCAGCATGTTTTATTTATGAGGTCTTTATCTACAATAATAATGCTTATTGATTGCCTTGGATGTGTAGAAATGGATTACATGTAATAACGGTTTTACACTGAAATAGAAAATAACATTGTCAACCATGATAATTCATAAATAATGTGTAATAATGATTCACTATAATTGTTTTTTAATCTATAATTGATTTCTTATAGATTGTGG
The DNA here is from genome assembly GCF_933228915.1 of Telmatherina bonti. Classification (NCBI taxonomy): domain Eukaryota; kingdom Metazoa; phylum Chordata; class Actinopteri; order Atheriniformes; family Telmatherinidae; genus Telmatherina; species Telmatherina bonti. Next base: position 38,234,701 of record NC_136621.1, on the reverse strand, counting down.
TTATTTATGCAAAACAAGCAGCATCTCACATTACTGAACATAAAAGCCTAACAGGCTTTTAATCTGCACTGAAGCTGTTTTTCATTTTGAAAATAGATATTTGTGTAACTACATAATCTGCATCATTTTTTTTTTTTTTTTAAAGAAATAAAAGTAAGTAAATCCTTTGTGGGTTTTTTTTTTTCAAATACTCCAAAAGAATTATTTAATTATTGACATCGATGATCCAATGAATAAGGGAATAAATTTCTGATAAAAACATCTTAATATCACAGATCCAGGTCACCTATTGTGCTGCATTCGCGGCCCGTTTGAATTTGCATGTTTTGGGTTGTAATCTGAGCTAGTAAAATAAATGATTTGATGAGTTACAAAATATCAGAAACCTTGAGTTGGAAGATCTGTATATACGTAAAAAAGTATCTATATACGTAGATAATCGGCATATGTTTCATAAATACCAACTGTAAAGGAGTTAGAGTTAATTACGTTATACTTTTATTTTTTAACAAAAGCGACTCACAGCACAATTAGTTTAATCATAAATAGAACATTTAAAATTGGTCTCTATTTGATGAATAATATAGTTAAGTAGCACTAAACAACAGATTTAGTTTTTAATTATTTAATTGTTACTCTCCGATACATAATGTCCTGTTTACGTGGGGCAGTGAACGCATCACGCATTTGAACGTGCATCATAGACGGCATTAAAGCAGAACTGCTGTGGTTTAACTTACTATGAGATCTGCGGTTTTCATCCCAAAACTTCCCTTCGTCTGAAGTACGTTTGATATGAACCGATGTAGATAGAAGACATTAATTCATCTTCTTAATTCATCCTTTTAAGAGATATTAGAGAGGTCGGATTGTTTGTTGTTAGCTTAGCACGTCCAGATTAGCATCAGCTAACCTAGCTAGACTTGTATGTTTTCGCGTCTCATAATAACTAATTTAACTTCTATTTTACAAGTATTTAATTAGATGATCAATATCCGCATGGTAACTGTTTTTCTCGTGAACGGACTCGTGTTCAGCAGTTTATAGGCTTTATTGTCGCTTTAAGTGAATTTTCTATCACAACAGAGTAATAATCAGTCATTTAGATGAGGGGAGATGGCTTTAAAATGTGTAAAATAATCAATATCCCACGTGGGAAATAATAGAAAGAAACAATATTCCCCTAGATTGATTTGTTTGACAAAATGTGTGTGATTTTAAACTTGTTTGGTGGAGTGTGAGATTTATATTTACTGAAAATACACAAAGAAACAACTAGTTTGTTGTTTATCTAAGTCTTGCAAATAAGTAGCACAAAGAAATCAGTGAACAACTCATAGTTTTCCTGACTGCTGTGGGATTAGATGTCAGGCTTGATGGTTGTGTTAGTTTAGATCGTTTTTATCTTTCCACTTTGCTTTTTTTAATTTTATTTTTATTTTTTTCTTGTAAGAAAAACGTAGTACAAGTTCCTAGTGAGACATAAGTCTGGTGAAGAAGGGTGTCGGGTTACTATTCTGTCCAATAAACCATGATATTATAATAATAATAATAATAATAATAATAATTGTTATTATTATTATTGTTATTATTATTATTATTATTATAGTAATAGTAAGACATAGTCCAGGGCGTTTTATTTTGTCATTGCCTTTTTGTTGCTCATCCAAACACCAGATAACATAATAGATGATTATTCCATGACAAAATCGATGTCACCTTGAACAATCCAGACATTTTCGTGGGGTAATGCTTGTAGAGAGTAAATATAAGTTATTTTTAGTCTATCTTTGTCTTGAAAAGATTCAAATGGCTCATTTTTGAGGATGACAGCCCTGACTCACATTACCTTCTGGCTGTTCATCTTGCTCGTTCCATTTGCTCCATTAAGATGCATTTTATCTGAAAAAGTCTTAAGAAAATATCTCCTTTTAAGTATTTCTTGGAATTTTAAGACGTTATTTTATGTGCAGTGCAGTGCTGAAAGTGTTCCAGAGCGGGTGTGTTTGAGCACAAAGTTTCACAGCATTAAATTTGGACGTCTTGTGGATATTTTCTGATCAGTTTTTGTTGTGAGTGTTTCATTGTTTTTCACAGTTTTACCTGTGAGAAAGGACTTTGTAACTTTTGATTTGTGCTTTGCAGTTTTGGTTAAGATAGATTTATCTTTGATAAAACAAGACTGCTTTTATCAACTTGGCGAGAAGTGAGATGGAACCTGCTGATGAAATAAATTAATAAAATGAAAAATTCTTATTTATTCTCTAATGAGAAATTATTTTTAAAACTTTTTTTTAACGTGATGCCAAACATTGCACTGTTACAAAATCAAATGCATATTTTTAAACGTTTTGAACAATTAATTTATTTTACATGTGTTCTCAGGGCAGAACTGTGACGTGCTGAAAAACTGGCTTTTTCTTTTGTCTTCTCCAGCATTTAAGCAAGCAGAATGATTATCTGGATGCTGTATTCTGCTGAGCAAATTTACTTTGCATTATAGAAAAAATCCTCTCCTTGATATTCTGGATTCTTATTTTATTTTTCTATTTATTTTGCATAATTGTTTGTATAACAAAGTTTGTGTTGCTGGACCGGACCAGAGAGGACAGAAGAGAGATAGAAGAAGAATCGAGAAGAAAAGAAAACAGGAAAAAAACCATGTAGAGAGAAAAAGAAAAACTGTTTGTGGCATTAAAACCAGGCGTAAATGAAGAAATGTCAAAGTTTACATTGTTGCTGTTGCACAGGTTCTCCACCAGATGGCGCTGATTAATTAAATTCTACTGAATTAGATTTTTCCGATTAAAACCATCCTGCAGACTTTAAGCTGTTTTCTTACTGAACATGTGGTCGAGTCAACAAGCATTAAGCAGTTAATAGTGTAAAATCATTTAAATGATGAAGAAAAGACAGAGACTGCTTTTCTTTATAAACAGATTCATTCGGATTAGGAATTAAATGATTGTTTTGTGGGACTTTGACATTAATAATGACATAATTAGCATAAGAATTAAAATGAACACACTTAAGTTCTTGACTTTTTATTCAGGTAACAAGACCTATGTCATATAAAAGGATTTATTTATGGCTCTCTTAAATCTTGTTATAGTTTATCATTGTTTGAGGTCATTTTAAGGTCTCAGTTGATGCACAGTTTGGGTATGAATGTAAAAAAGCAACTGGTGAGGGCTGTCAGACAACTCTGAGGAATCTCGCATAGTTTGGGTAATCATCAGCATCAATCATTTATTAACAGATATGCATTTAGTTGATGATCATTAACATTCCTATGGTTTTATTTCTAGCAGAACACAACAAAATCATTCCTATTGTTGATTATTATCCTATTTGGCTTTTTTTCTTTTTAAAACTGTCAACTTCCCGCTTTTGATTTTGACTCAGTGCTTTTTAATATTATGTGACATAATTGGCCTCCATGTGTGTTTCTGTGTTGCATGTGAACAGGCTGCAACCATGGGCCCGAACAACAAGCCTGACACTAAAGCGGAGTCTTCAGAAGACGGTACGTAGTTATGATTTGTTGTTATTGAAACTTAACTAAATGATAATGTTCTTCAAATAAATTATGCTAGAGTAAAATTTTAGTGCTTTTATAAAAATTATTTTGAACCTTTCACCATTTAGATGCTCCATGATCTAAAACGTTGCATCTGCCGCCGTCCCGTTCTGTTTTACTGATGTCTCCTCTGAAACTCATCACATCACGCAAACCCACGTGGTTTGAGCAGGAACAACATACAACCACAGAACTGATCAAAATGAGTGCAGACTTGGTTATTTTTCAGGAGGAAAAATGACCAGGCGGTTTAAACCTCCCAATAGGATCAGCTGACATGTTTACACGAAGCATTTTTATTCTGATGGACGTTCGATCAGATCAAAATCGCTCCATGTAAATGCCGCTAATGAACTTCCCGATTAAATAAAGGATAAGAGCATAAAATAATTATAGGCAATATAAAAGTGGAAACGAAGTTGTTTATGTTTAAGATTCTGTTGATGGGAGAGTTTCTCAGTCCAGGTCCTCAGGACCCCCTACCTCGCATGCTTTAGATGTGTTCCTACTCCAACACACTTGATTCAGATTAATGAACTTCCTCATCAAGTTCCTTGCAGCCCGTTAACCAGACATTTTATTTCATTCAGGATCGTTAAAGTAGAGTTAAGAGACAGTCGTATATGAGGGCCGAGATTTGGAAACACTGATTTATGACATAGTAAGGCATCATTTACAACATAGAAATCACAAATCCAGTCCTTGAGGGTCACAGTCCTGCAGGTTTTAGTTGTTTTCTTTCTGCAACACACCTGATTCTAATCAAATGCAGCTTGTCACGTTCTGCACAGTGACCCGTTAATTAGATTGAGCAGGTTTGTTTTAGCAGGTAAACATCTAAAACCTGCAGGACGGAGGCCATGGAGCACTTCTGATCTGACCGAAAGACCAATCACAATAATGAGCATCATGTAAAAATGTCAGCTGATCCAATTTAAATCCAATTTTATGATCCGATCAGCACAAAAATAGCCATGTATACACTCATCAAGTGCTCTGAGGTGTTTCTGTACACGGTCAAACCATGTGGGGGCTACATGACATGATCAGATTTCAGAGAAGACTTAAAAAAATAGTGTCAGTAACACAGAACAGGACTGTGACGGATACGTTTTAGACCATGTACAGGCATAGACGGGTTTTTGGAAAACCGAATATCTTCCCCCCTCGGGCTGGAAAAATAAAAATGAGTCCACCTGATCTTGTTTTTCAAAAACACTTTAATCCAGACCAATTGGCATTATTGCGTTGTTAAACACATTCATTAGCATATCAAACCAGTAGCGCCCCTAATGCTATCCAATCAGAATAACCTTCCATCATGAAACATGTCTCTAAATGGCTAGGTGGTGAAAAATAACTGTCCTTAATCTCGTCCTTCGCCTTCGGTCGTCTATGTGGAGCAGTACTGATGGCAGTATAATATCCATAGACTGTATAAAAAAGATGGGCGGAGCCTCCGTGACGTCACCCGTAGGTTTTTGAAGAGCTCCATTGAAGCTCGGTGGGCGGTTCCTACCATCGCCATCTTGGCAGGGGCATGCGTGTCGTCTCGCCCGGAAAATAGAAATATGGGCGAAGAGGTGGAGCTGAGAGGGGGGCTGTGAGCGTCATGGTGGATGATTGACATCGAGCGAACTCTGAGCTGCCTGTAGCTAAAAGCTAACCGAGCTAACCTGAAGATAACAGAAGCTAACCAGCTAACGGAGGTAAACGGGCTAAAGCTAAGTCACGTTGTTAACTTGCTAAAAACCGCGGTTCTACAATCTTCTTACTTGAAGCAGGAGATCAGGTACCTGTCAATCAAAAAGAGATGCCCCTTAATATGTCAAATTTTGTGAATTTTTCATTTACTTTTAAACGGGTGAGTTAGAAAAAAAATTCACTCCCCCCACAGTTGTCATGAAGGTAAACCTGACCTATTAAACCTAAAATGGATTTTGTACCAGGCTGTAAACATGTTTATTTCTGCTGTGAAGTTGGTCCTTTTAACATGGGAGTCTATGGGGATTTGCTCTGTTTTGCAGGGAACTGCAGTTTATGCACTTTCGCATAGGCTTTACTTTTAACTGCCAGAGATTACCACTTGGTAACACACACAAAGTACCTGGACAATGGATAACGCCAACACAGCCTTGTTCTTTTAAAAAACCCTTGGTTTTTTAAAAGAATTGTTTTTTATGCATAACTCTGCATTTTGTGTGGATGACAGGCCAAACCGGAAAAAAAATGTTGTCATATTGTGAGATTTTTTAAAAATATATATTTTAACCTTTATTTGACCAGGTAAAATCAGTTGAGAAGAACTTCTAATTTACAATGATGACTTGGCAGGAGGCCGCAGCAATTCAAACAAAGATAAACAAACAAAACAAAACAAGATCAAATAAGTCCATACCATACAAACGAAAGACCTGCTACGTGTAGACAAGGATCGAGTTAGGACCTGGAAGAGTTAAAGATTATTCAGCATTTTGACGGTTGAAAGGTTCAAAAACAAATTAATAAAACAGTACTTTTTCTAGACAGGTGAGAACTACGCATGTCAAAAACTTTCCAATGGTATTAAATCTGTTTTACATGTAGATACAGCTGACTTTGCTTAGCTTCCATGTAAACATGTCAGCCTGATTTCAATTCCAAACATGAGATATTTGTCCGTGTTAACGTAGCTAGTGACCCTGGAGGCCTTGAGATGAAAATCCTGCCAATAATGAGTCATACAAATAATAAAAACTAAAAAGTCTGCCTCAAAAGCTTCCATCTGTACTTGAGGAAATACAGTAATCTGCTGAGTTCTGTTTCAGTGTTTAGAAACTAGTATGCATTGAATTCAGTCCAAACTCACCCATTGCAACCCATCTGATTAATCCTAGTTTGTCTTTTTTCCTGTTTGTTTACAGAGGTTTTTATTTTCATCACTAATTAGAACTAATTATCATGTTCTGCCTTTTTATTTTGTTGTCCAATCAGATCCAGGAGTGGCTGAAGTGATGGAAATCCCAGAATCAGATTCCATTAATGGGTCAGCTGTGACTAAGCCTGAGAACTCCAAACAACTAGAGAGAGGCACATCAGACAAGTGCTATCCCTGCTCCATCTGCAGGAAGATATTCGACAGGCCGTCAAAGCTAGAGAGGCACAAACCCATCCATGCCAGGGAGCCCAAAACGCTCCATCAGTGTCCGCTTTGTGAGAAGAGCTTCGCGCAACAGGAAAAGCTGCTCCGACACCAAAACTGCCACAACAGAACAAACAAGCATCCCTGTCCAGACTGTGGGAAAGTCTTCAATAGGCCTTCAAAGCTGGAAAGGCATAAACGCACACACTCAAAGAAGCCGAGGGTCCCCCATCAGTGCTCTTACTGCATGAAGACATTTAGTAAGCTGAACAAACTCGTCCGCCACAAGCGAATGCACACGGGTGAGAAACCTTTCACCTGCCCCATCTGCGGGAAGGGATTCTCCGAGGCAGGTCACTGCAAAGCACACGAAAAGACCCACGAGGAGCAGCCAGAGAAGCCTCACTGCTGCCCAGACTGCGGCATGCGGTTCTTTAAAGCCTCCGAGCTCCGTCGGCACTTCCGTTCCCACACTGGGGAGAAACCTTTCAGGTGCATGCTATGCGAGAGCTCCTTTTCGCGCTCGGAGGGGCTCAAAAGACACATGAGGAGCCACACAGGGGAGAGACCGTACAAATGCATCGTGTGCGGGAAAGGGTTTTACTCCCGCCAGGATTTGAATACTCACGGACTGATTCACTCAGGAGAGAAGCCGCATCTTTGCCCCGTGTGTGGAAAAGGTTTCTCACAGCTGGGCAACATGAAAGAGCACGAGCAAAACGTCCATATTAAGTCTGAGAAATATATTTGCAATGAGTGCGGCGCGACTTTCACTCGGTACAAGTCGATGACGAAGCATCAGCGGACGCACACGGGGGAAAAGCCCTATCTGTGCCTCACCTGTGGTCGTAGGTTTTCATGGAGCCATTCCCTCAGTAGACACAGGAGGACACACGCACATAAACAGATGTGTTTGGACACATCGAAAGACTCGCTCACTAAGATTTTAGAAGAACCATCGGAGAATCCCAGCAGTTGAAATCCTACACTTACCTAATTCATCTTCAGTTAACTTTCCTGGATAAGCAGTTGAGCTAAGTTCTGTTGTTTTTAGTGTGCTAAGAAATTTGTTGCATGCTTTTAATTACACACGAGAATTTATTTATCTAAACCAAAGGTCTCTAACTCTAACTTAACCGGGGACCACCAGAGGTAGAGTCTTTTTGAGGTGTAAAAAAGGGGTTCTCAGTGTTCCAAAAGAAAGTACATCTGATCCAGTCTTCTCAAACTACTCATAATAATTCAGAATATCCAGAACATGAATATTTCTTCAGAACAAAGGCTTCTCTTACTTCCTTCTACTCTTTACTACCAGACTTGATAGCAGCCAAGACCCTCACTTTAGGTCGAAGATGCTCGTCAGTAAGTTTGGACCTGAACTCTCATGGTGGAGAAGAGCTTTTTTCACAGATAGGTGCTCCCAAAAAGCCACCTAAACACGCTTCAGCATCCTGGAAATCTCAATAACTGTCCAAGCGTGTTTGTTTTTCCACCCACCTCTCTGAACTTGGCTTTGAGTTCAGAGTAGCACTGCAGGTCAGTTCGCGGAGCTAACGCCCCATTGGAGCAGATGGCGCGGCCAAAAATTTGACAAGTTGATCTGAGTGTCTTGAAGTCAGAACGCTTGTGATTGAATTCTTCCTGTAATCTAAATACTTCTCACCACTGAATGGTGCTCTGGAATCCACGAGTGCCTTGCATGCTTGGAAATTGGCGGAAATTTGTCTGAGAACTCTGGTCATGCTGGTATGCAGCAGCGACGAGCCCTGGTCTTGTAACTTGATCAGTTCATTATTCAGTTCCTGTGTGATGTCAAAATGAGTGAAGCTGTTCAAAAACTATTTCTTTGATAGTCTATTAGCCACCACTAGTTTTTTTGCCGATTAGTTGACTAATCGAGTCATATGCAAAGCGTAGCTTATGGCGCCTGCATGCCGCTGCTCTTACATAACCACCATTAGCTTTCAGCTTGAAGTGTTATCACTAAATGTTATGATTTATCTAAATATGAAGACAATTATGTATTTTTCTGCCTATAGTAAAATAAGGAAAACAAGCTGCTGGGCTTAAGAAAATACAAACACGGTTTTTCTTTCTTTGTGCAGATTAATTTTCAAGTACGCAATAATGTTACAAAATCAAATGAGGTCGGAAACTGAAAATAAACCACAAAAAATACATTTTAGCTCACTGTCAACGTTAATGTTAG